>NW_013887482.1:0-278 GCF_000517525.1 Limulus polyphemus
TGGGATCTTAGATCAGCAACCAAAAGCTTCTAGTCCCTCTATTAACAGTCTTATAACAGACTTTCATAATCTGTAAGTTTAAAATTTGGGCCATGGACTTTGCGTCAGCAACCAAAAGCTTCTAGTTCCTCTATTAACAGACCTATAACAGACTTTCATAATCTGTAAGCTTAAAACGTGGGTTGTGGGATCTTAGATCAGCAACCAAAAGCTTCTAGTTCCTCTATCAACAGACCTATAACAGACTTTCATAATCTGTAAGCTTAAATCGTGGGTTA
>NW_013887483.1:0-278 GCF_000517525.1 Limulus polyphemus
AGCCTTTTATTGTCATTTTTGCGTCTTTTGTGGTCGTTTTATTTTACTCTTTTATTCGCTTTTTTGAAAGCGTATGTGTACTGCAGGGAAGCTTTTGGTTACTGATTGTTTTTCGATTTCTTGTTACCAGAGGGTCCTAAATTGATGATTCTTCACCAAATTTGGTATGTAGGTACACTTTAACGTTGCCTAGTAATATGCAGAGTTTTACATTCCTACTGTTTGTTTTAAGGGAGTTATGGAAGGTTTTGCGTTTTGTACCAGTACTTCTTTCCTAC
>NW_013887484.1:0-279 GCF_000517525.1 Limulus polyphemus
TTTTGATTCCACCTAGTATATTTACCGTCTATGGATTACTTCCTGTAACGTTTCGATTCCACCTAGTATATTTACCGTCCATGGATTACTTCCTTAACGTTTCGATTCCACCTAGTATATTTACCGTCTATGGATTACTTCCTGAACGTTTCGATTCCACCTAGTATATTTACCGTCCATGGATTACTTCCTTAACGTTTCGATTCCACCTAGTACATTTACCGTCCATGGATTACTTCCTGAACGTTTCGATTCCACCTAGTATATTTACCGTCTATG
>NW_013887485.1:0-278 GCF_000517525.1 Limulus polyphemus
TACTCATGTTACCATATCAAATAACATAAAACTGACCTTTGGTCTGTGCAAAGTAACTTGTCTTAGCTGTGTTTTAGTAGACTAGTATTTTGTAAAATATAGTCAAATTTCAATTATTATACATTATATATGTATATAGATTATTGCTCTTTTGAAATAACTTCTTAAACATATTTTTCCTAAAACAAAGAACAGTAGATAAAGAAGTAAAGAAAAAATTATCTCTTCTAGTTTCAATCCTTTGTACTCGTTTGCTGCTAGATGCAGGTTGCTAAGCC
>NW_013887486.1:0-847 GCF_000517525.1 Limulus polyphemus
TGATTTTCACTCTCTACATCAAGAAACAAGTAAATTGATTTTCACTTCGTACATTAAGAAACTAGCTGAAAATCATTTTGAAAATCGTTTACTTGTTTCTTGATGTAGAGAATGAAAATCATTAACTTGTTTCTTAAAGTAGGGTGCTCCCTACATCAAGAAACAAGAAAATGATTTTCACTTCCTACATTAAAAATAATTAAATGATTTTCACTCTCTACATCAAGAAAAAAGTAAATGATTTTCACTCCCTACAACAAGAAACAAGTACATGACTTCCACTCTCTACATCAAGAAACAAGTAAATGATTGTCACTCTCTACATCAAGAAACAAGCAAATGATTTTCACAAATGTAGGGAGTGAAAATCATTTATTTCTTTCTTGATGTAGAGAGTGGAAATCATTTACTTGTTTCTAGTTGTTGGGAGTGAAAATCATTTTTTTGTTTCTTGACCTAGAGAGTGAAAATCATTTAATTATTTTTAATGTAGGAAGTGAAAATCATTTACTTGTTTCTTGATGTATGTAGTGAAAATCATTTACTTGTTTTTTATGTAGGGAGTGAAAATCATTTACTTGTTTCTTGATGTAGCAAATGAAAATCATTAACTTGTTTCTTAAAGTAGGGGTTTCTTGATGTAGGGAGTGAAAATCATTTACTTATTTGTTAAAAAATAAGTTTCACTCTGTACATCAAGAAAGAAGTAAATGATTTTCACTCCTTGCATCAAGAAACAAGTAAATGATTTTCACTCACTATTTTAAGAAACAAGTTAATGATTTTCACTCTCTACATCAAGAAACAAGTAAATGATTTTCACTCCCTACTAGAAGAAACAAGTACA
>NW_013887487.1:0-278 GCF_000517525.1 Limulus polyphemus
TTTCTCTTTCAACACTTTACACTTGTTCCAGAGTGTATAATAATTTCAAGCTATTTCTCTTTCAACACCGTACACTTGTTCCAGAATGTATAATAACTTCAAACTATTCCTCTTTCAACACCGTACACTTGTTCCAGAGTGTATAATAATTTCAAACTATTTCACTTTCAACACTTTACACTGGTTCCAGAGTGTATAATAATTTCAAACTATTTCTCTTTCAACACCGTACACTTGTTCCAGAGTGTATAATAACTTCAAACTATTTCTCTTTCAAC
>NW_013887488.1:0-279 GCF_000517525.1 Limulus polyphemus
TCTCTTCTTGTTTCTGTTCTCGTTTCTTTTCTCGTTCTTCTTGTTTCTTTTCTTTTTCCTCTAACAACTGCCGTAATTTCTCTTCTTGTTTAATTTCTCGTTCTTCTTGTTTATTTTGTTGTTCGAGCTGCCATTGTTGCAGGTTTTCTTGCAACTGCTGTTGTCTCTCTTCTTGTTTCTTTTGCTGCTCTTGTATTACTGCCATCAAGTCTGCTAGCTGTAGTTTGTTTTTCCGCCTCTCGTTTCCATTTTTTTTATCGTACCACTCTTTGACACCAA
>NW_013887489.1:0-279 GCF_000517525.1 Limulus polyphemus
CGATTTAACACAGTAGTTAAAATTCGAAATTTTCGCTTGTGCTTTCACTTTATTTCGAGTTTAACGTTTTTCGTGCTGTTTAGTTGTGTTTGAGTTTATTGTATACAGTTATCAATTTCACTTCAGTTGAACATTAATTCTGAAATTTATATTACTACCACTATTTCAAAGCAGAGTTTTGGAGTACACTGGCTCACTTATAGTATTTTTATTCCTCAGTTTTCACCTTCGTCTACTATTTGGAATCCTGGATAAGGATGCATTGTTAGCTAAAAGGTG
>NW_013887490.1:0-279 GCF_000517525.1 Limulus polyphemus
GTATGCAGTTGCCCTGCGTTACGGTGAGTTTGACTAGTGTGTTAATCCACTCCTCTTATGTATGCAGTTGCCCTGCGTTACGGTGAGTTTGACTAGTGTGTTAATCCACTCCTCTTATGTATGCAGTTGCCCTGCGTTACGGTGAGTTTGACTAGTGTGTTAATCCACTCCTCTTATGTATGCAGTTGCTCTGCGTTACGGTGAGTTTGACTAGTGCGTTGATCCACTCCTCTTATATATGCAGTTGCCCTGCGTTACGGTGAGTTTGACTAGTGCGTT
>NW_013887491.1:0-279 GCF_000517525.1 Limulus polyphemus
CCCTTGCGCAAAGATTCGCGAATTCATGCGGCGGGCCATTACAAATGTTGCGCGCAAAATGGTTGCATCATATGATGTCAACCGCAGTTGCCTACGCTAACACCATTTGATGTCAACCGCTGCTGAAAGGTTAATGGCATGTTGTTGTCATTTCTTTTATCACTTTATGTTGTTGTAGATAACGGTATTTAACAAATAAAAACAGGATTGAAACAACGTTACCAATTTCATATAGACGTTTGGTAAAAATTCCTAAATCATCAGTTATTAAATGTTCCC
>NW_013887492.1:0-278 GCF_000517525.1 Limulus polyphemus
TGGAAAGGTTCGTGGATCCAACGTGCAATGATTTGTGACAGGTAGAAAGGTTCGTGGATCCAACGTGCAATGATTTGTGACAGGTGGAATGAAAGAGACAAGAAAGTACACTGTAAAGGTTGGATCCTAACCAATATAGTATGCTGTGGTAATTCAAGGTTATATTTACACGCAGCCACCTAAACTCCTAAAAAAAAGAAAGTTCGTGGATCCAATGTGCAATGATTTGTGACAGGTGGAAAGGTTCGCGGATCCAACGTGCAATGACTTGTGACAGA
>NW_013887493.1:0-275 GCF_000517525.1 Limulus polyphemus
ACTCAGAGTCTTTAAATCTTGTGTTTCTTATTGACAGTACACAGTATCGTTAAATTTTGTGTCTTTTATTGATAGTACACAGTATCGTTAAATCTTGTGTCTTCTTATTGATAGTACACAGTACTGTTAAATCTTGTGTCTTCTTATTGAAAGTACACAGTATCGTTAAATCTTGTGTCTTCTTATTGACAGTACACAGTATCGTTAAATCTCGTGTCTTCTTATTGACAGTACACAGTATCGTTAAATCTTGTGTTTTCTAACTGACTTTACAC
>NW_013887494.1:0-279 GCF_000517525.1 Limulus polyphemus
ATAAAATGTTTAAAATTTGAGCTGGTTACAAACTTGTATACAAGTAACAATAACAATATTTTCAGTTTATCCTCAGAAAAGTAACATCTACGGAAGAAAAACTTTTCATGGTGTTCAAATAGAGAGGTAGACAGATAGGTAGCCTATCAGCCTATCTAACCATACCTCTATCCTTTCCTTCACTTCGCATGACAGCTGCAGATTTGGAGTATATTTTCCTGTCCACGAAGTCCTGAGAAAATGATGGAACGTCATTCTCTGCTGTACGGTACAGCAGAA
>NW_013887495.1:0-459 GCF_000517525.1 Limulus polyphemus
AGGTAGTACAGCGTTTGATGTCGTCAACCAATAGTATGTTTAGGTACTACAGTGTTTGATGTCGTCAACCAATAGTATGCCTAGGTAGTACAGCGTTTGATGTCGTACCACCAATAGTATGTTTAGGTAGTACAGCGTTTGATGTCGTCAACCAATAGCATGTTTAGGTAGTACAGCGTTTGATGTTTTTACCCAACACATTGATGTCGTCAACCAAAGGTATGTTTAGGTAATACAGCGTTAGATGTCGTCAACCAATAGTATGCTTAGGTAGTACAGTGTTTGATTTCGTCAACCAATAGTATGTTTAGGTAGTGCAGCAAAAACATCAAACACCCAACACTTTGATGTCGTCAACCAATAGTATGTTTAGGCAGTACAGCGTTTGATGTCGTCAACTGTACTACCTAAACATACTATTGGCAAACGATGTCGTCAACCAATAGTATTGCTTAGGTA
>NW_013887496.1:0-476 GCF_000517525.1 Limulus polyphemus
ATTGGTATTGTTGTTCATCTTATGTTGACTACATTTATTGGTATCATATATTGTCAAAAGTTATTGGTATAGTGTTCATCTTATGTTGACTACATTTATTGGTATCATATCTTGTCAAAAGTTATTGGTATTAGTGTTCATCTTATGTTGACTACATTTATTGGTATCATATCTTGTCAAAAATTATTGGCATTGTTGTTCATCTTATGTTGACTACATTTATTGGTATCATATCTTGTCAAAAGTTATCGGTATTGTTGTTCGTCTTATGTTGACTATATTTATTGGTATCATATCTTGTCAAAAGTTATTGGTATTGTTGTTCAATCATATCTTGTCAAAAGTTATTGGTATTGTTGTTTCATTGGTATTGTTGTTCATCTTATGTTGACTAATAAATTGGTATCATATCTTGTCAAAAGTTATTGGTATTGTTGTTCATCTTATGTTGACTACATTTATTGGTATCATATCTT
>NW_013887497.1:0-278 GCF_000517525.1 Limulus polyphemus
CAAGTAATAATTTCATCTTGGGTCGGGTATATCAACACTGTCAAGGTTATACTTACGCAAGTAATAGTTTAATCTCGTGTCTGGTATATCAACACTGTCAAGGTTATACTTACACAAGTAATAGTTTAATCTCGTGTCTGGTATACCAACACTGTCAAGGTTATACTTACACAAGTAATAGTTTCATCTTGTGTTTGGTATACCAAAACTGTCAAGGTTATACTTACACAAGTAATAGTTTCATCTTGTGTTTGGTATACCAAAACTGTCAAGGTTAT
>NW_013887498.1:0-279 GCF_000517525.1 Limulus polyphemus
ATTTCTGCTGTGTTTATTAGGCGTAACTAGTTAGTTCAGAAACTGTAAGATTGTTGATACTGGGGACAAAACAGTGATCTGTTATCTTGTAAATTTTCGATACATTTGTAATCATGGGCAGTTATTGGTACGGTACCATTTCTGCTGTGTTTATTAGGCGTAACTAGTTAGTTCAGAAACTGTAAGATTGTTGATACTGGGGACAAAACAGTGATCTGTTATCATGTAAATTTTCGATACATTTGTAATCATGGACAGTTATTGGTACGGTACCATGCC
>NW_013887499.1:0-277 GCF_000517525.1 Limulus polyphemus
AATATACACATAATTTTCGTGTCAACGAAGACACAGACAGCGATCACGATCCTATATCCTTTGATTGAAATACTAACCCGTGCAATAACAACCCGACTCCACTTTCCACAGTTTACTCAAAAACTAATTGGAATACCTTAAATCAGATGCGATACTCCCGATGCCTAATTATTCAGCTCGAAACAGTGCAGAGATAGATTAGCATGCAGCAGATGTTTCAAGTGCCATACATAACCCAAGCGCTACAAAACACAGAACCCACACACAAAAAAGTAAC
>NW_013887500.1:0-278 GCF_000517525.1 Limulus polyphemus
ATAATTCGCTGTAGATTGGGGAGTTCCTTTGATGTCCCACAAAATGCAAAACATCACTTTCTGCGTATGGGGTCTAGGTTTTTGGGTCGGAAGTGGTATTTGTCTAGGACTGAGCCATTGTTTTTGGAGTTTAATCCATTTTTCATCGCCGGTGACAATTCTGTCCAAAAATGGTTCACGAGCATTACGCGCCAAAAGAAACGAAGCAACGTTCACACGGGGAAACGATTATCATCGGAGAGTTCGTGAAGCACCCGAACACCATCTTTATGGAGTTT
>NW_013887501.1:0-279 GCF_000517525.1 Limulus polyphemus
GAATAGGAAGGACACGGCTCCGTACTATAAAGTTGTATGGTTTTACTGTTTTACAAGAATAGGAAGGACACGGCTCCGTACTATAAAGTTGTATGGTTTTACTGTTTTACAAGAATGGTAAAGACACGGTTCTGTACTATAAAGTTGTATGGTTTTACTGTTTTACAACAATAGGAAGGACACGGCTCCGTACTATAAAGTTGTATGGTTTTACCGTTTTACAACAATAGGAAGGACACGGCTTCGTACTATAAAGTTGTATGGTTTTACAACAATAGG
>NW_013887502.1:0-280 GCF_000517525.1 Limulus polyphemus
GATGAGTATGGGGTTACACATTCAGTAACTAGAGTTACACATAGATGTTCATGGAGTAGTTGTTCCAAGTAAGGCTAAAGATTAATATGATGATTATAAATTCGGAAACTAGAGTTACACCTAGGTGTTGATGGAGTGTTGTACCAAGTAAGGCTAAAGCTGAGTATGGTGGTTACAAATTCGGTAACTAGAGTTACACCTAGGTGTTTATGGAGTAGTTGTACCAAGTAAGGCTAAAGATGAGTATGGTGGTTATAAATTCATTAACTAGAGCTACACC
>NW_013887503.1:0-276 GCF_000517525.1 Limulus polyphemus
CACGCTATAGTGTAAATACTTATGTAGACCGAACGCTGTAGTGTAAATACCTGTGTAGACCACACGCTGTAGTGTAAATATCTGTGTAGACCACACGCTATAGTGTAAATATCTGTGTAGACCACACGCTGTAGTGTAAATACCTGTGTAGACCAAACGCTATAGTGTAAATATCTGTGTAGACCACACGCTGTAGTGTAAATACCTGTGTAGACCGAACGCTAGTGTAAATACCTGTGTAGACCGAACGTTATAGTGTAAATACTTGTGTAGACC
>NW_013887504.1:0-382 GCF_000517525.1 Limulus polyphemus
CAGATTTGATGGCAGCAATACAAAAACAAGAAAAGAAACAAGAAGAACGAGAAAAGAAACAAGAAGAGAAATTACAACAGTTGTTAGAGGGAAAAGAAAAGAAACAAGAAGAACGAGAAAAGAAACGAGAAGAGAAATTACAACAGTTGTTAGAGGAAAAAGAAAAGAAACAAGAAGAACGAGAAGAGAAATTACAACAGTTGTTAGAGGAAAAAGAAAAGAAACAAGAAGAACGAAAAGAGAGATTACAACAGTTGTTGGAAGAAAAAGAAAAGAAACCTGCTGTTGTCTTTCTTCTTTTACAAGAAAACCTACAACAATGGCAGCTTTACTTTGCTGTTCGACAAGAGAGACTACAGCAGTGGTTGGAGGAGAAAGAAAA
>NW_013887505.1:0-279 GCF_000517525.1 Limulus polyphemus
TACCAAATAACGCTAAAGATGAGTATGGGGTTACACATTCAGTAACTAGAGTTACACCTAGGTGTTCATGGAGTAGTTGTTCCAAGTAAGGCTAAAGATGATTATGGTGGTAATAAATTCGGAAACTAGAGTTACACCTAGGTGATAATGGAGTAGTTGTACCAAGTAAGGCTAAAGATGAGTATGGTTGTTATAAATTCGGTCACTAGAGTTACATCTAAGTGTTCATAGAGTAGTTGTACTAAGTAGGGGTAAAGATGAATTTGGTGGTAATGAATT
>NW_013887506.1:0-279 GCF_000517525.1 Limulus polyphemus
ACATTTTCTGGGTATTTTTACAGTAGGATACCACAAACTTACTATATCTTCTTGGTATTTTTACAGTAGGATACCACAAACTTACTATATCTTCTTGGTATTTTTACAGTAGGATACCACAAACTTACTACATCTTCTTGGTATTTTTACAGTAGGATAGCACAAACCTACTACATCTTCTTGGTATTTTTACAGTAGGATACCACAAACCTACTAAATTTTCTTGGTATTTTTACAGTAGGATACCACAAACTTACTATATCTTCTTGGTATTTTTAC
>NW_013887507.1:0-278 GCF_000517525.1 Limulus polyphemus
CCAGGTGTATATATACATGTGTGTGTGTATATAAAGAGAGAAACAGAGAAAGAGTCCATATAGTACAAAACATTTAAAATATTAACTTGAACTTGTTTTTGTTATTAAATCTAAATTTAGCATAGTTTTGTGGTTGTTTGAATTATTAGAAAGTGTTTTATTAACAAGTGCTGGAGCTTTAACTTGGTGGCTTTCAAAAAGTTTTGGCTTGATACTGAGACGAGGAAATTATTTTAAAAAATTGACACCCAACTAATTGTGAATTCATGACCCTGACA
>NW_013887508.1:0-279 GCF_000517525.1 Limulus polyphemus
GTCGGTAGGTGCTGGACAAGCGTTACATTAGTACCTGGGAGTGGTCAGTCGGTAGGTGCTGGACGAGCGTTACATTAGTACCTGGGAATGGTCAGCCGGTAGGTGCTGTACGAGCGTTACATTAGTACCTGGGAATGGTCAGTCGGTAGGTGCTGGATGAGCGTTACATTAGTACCTGGGAATGGTCAGTCGGTAGGTGCTGGATGAGCGTTACATTAGTACCTGGGAATGGTCAGTCGGTAGGTGCTGGACGAGCGTTATATTAGTACCTGGGAATGG
>NW_013887509.1:0-369 GCF_000517525.1 Limulus polyphemus
GAATTTCTATCCAAAGGATGAGTATGTTATAGTTACACCTAGGTGTTCATGGAGTAGTTGTACCAAGTAAGGCTGGTTATAAATTCGGTAACACCATACTCATCTTTAGCTTCATGGAGTAGTTGTACCAAGTAATTGTAAAGATGAGTATGGTGGTAGTTATCAAATTTATAACCAACATACTCATCTTTATCCTTACTTGGTACAACTACTCCATGAACACCTAGGTGTAACTATAGATCCGAATTTATAACCACCATACTCATCTTTAGCGTTATTTGGTAGAACTACTCCACGAACACCTAGGTGTAACTGTAGTTACTGAATTTATAACCACCATACTCATCTTTAGCGTTATTTCGTACAACT
>NW_013887510.1:0-279 GCF_000517525.1 Limulus polyphemus
TTCTATTAGATAAATTATTGTGTTAATGTACTCTACACTTACTCTATTAGATAAATTATTGTGTTAATGTACACTACACTTACTCTGTTAGATAAATCCTTGATGTGTCAGCATATTCTCTACTTACTCAATAAGTCAATTAATCAGGTTTCTCCAGTTTATTGAGGAACAGCCAAAGTTCACCAGCTTACCTTTCGGTTACATGAAAATGAAAGAAACATGAGTGTATTGTTTGTTTGTTTTTGAATTTCGCGCAAAGCTACACGAGGGCTATCTGCA
>NW_013887511.1:0-535 GCF_000517525.1 Limulus polyphemus
TGAGTGACCCTAAAGGCGTGTTTTAGTCTCCTTGCTAATGGTACCCGAAATAGTTCAATAGCTACTGCAAGGGGGCGTCGTACCCTAATACAAGCTACTGTTAGGACACCCGTCTTTGGTACATGATCACGTGTACCACGTTGGGTCCGTTAGCTTCTGTGTGGGGGTTTGCGAAACTGTCAAAAGTGGTGTCTTCTGGATTCTGATGAAAGCTAGGAACACAAAATTCTATACCAGATTTGTATTCAACAATCTATTCAAGAGTATCTGAAGTGTTAATATCATTAATTTCCGATAAAAGCTATCTACATAGATCGTAACTACAAACTAACCAATTTAGCTAACTTTAATATGTCCTTTTGGCCAGGGTGGTATGAAATATCATAAAATAAAAACAGAATGAGAAGAATGCATTAACTTCATGAAGTGATACCCTCGATATTAACGACATTCTCAGCCTTAATCCCAATAATATTCCCCAAAGTTCGGGCAGCTTAGAATACTTACGTTGGTTCTATATATATATATATATATA
>NW_013887512.1:0-279 GCF_000517525.1 Limulus polyphemus
AGTGGATAAAAGTAAATATCAATGTTCGGTTACCGGTTTAAATTAATTATTTCCTTAATGCCTGCACACAGTGAATAAATAGTAAATATCAATGTTCGATTACCGGTTTAAATTAATTATTTCCTTAATGCCTGCACACAGTGGATAAATAGTAAATATCAATGTTCGGTTACCGGTCTAAATTAATTATTTCCTTAATGCCTGCACACAGTGGATAAATAGTAAATATCAATGTTCGGTTACCGGTTCAAATTAATTATTTCCTTAATGCCTGCACAA
>NW_013887513.1:0-279 GCF_000517525.1 Limulus polyphemus
AATCCAAGTGGTGTCCATACCAATAAATAACCAATAAGTTACTTTAACAATGTAACAATCCAAGTGGTGTCCATACCAAATATAACCAATAAGTTACTTTAACAATGTAACAATCCAAGTGGTGTCCATACCAAGAGATAACCAATAAGTTACTTTAACGATATAAAAATCCAAGTGGTGTCCATACCAAGATATAACCAATAAGTTACTTTAACGATGTAATAATCCAAGTGGTGCCCATACCAAGATATAACCAATAAGTTACTTTAACAATGTAAT
>NW_013887514.1:0-278 GCF_000517525.1 Limulus polyphemus
TCAGTGTTCCAAGATCCATCCCTTGCCACACCGACAGTGATTTCTTACCTCGTTTGTGACAGAAGAAAGAGTAGTTTGTGTTACAAGATCCATCCCTGATCACACCGACAGTGAATCCTTACCTCGTTTCTGACAGAAGAAAGGGTGGCCAGTGTTACAAGATACAGCCTTGATCACACCAACAGTGAGTTCTTACCTCGTTTATGACAGTTGAAAGGGTGGTCAGTGTTACAAGATCCATCCCTGATCACACCGACAGTGAGTTCTTACCTCGTTTA
>NW_013887515.1:0-279 GCF_000517525.1 Limulus polyphemus
GCATGTATAATATTTATCGTAGTGATGTAAACTAGGTTGTTAGATATATACTGTGTTTATCAAGCATGTATAATATTTATCTACTGATGTAAACAAAGTTTCTAGATATATACTGTGTTTATCAAGCATGTATAATATTTATCTACTGATGTAAACTAGGTAGTTAGATATATACTGTGTTTATCAAGCATGTATAATCTTTATCTACTGATGTAAACTAGGTTGTTAGATATATACTGTGTTTATCAAGCATGTATAATATTTATCTACTGATGTAAA
>NW_013887516.1:0-334 GCF_000517525.1 Limulus polyphemus
AATGTTGTTTAATGTTTTCTTTGACACTGGTATGTTACTACCTGTTAAAATGTTGTTAATATATATTGTTGTTTAATGTTGGTCTTTGACATTGGTATGTTACTACCTGTTTAAATGTCGTTAATATCTACTGTTGTTTAATGTTTTTCTTTGACACTGGTATTTTACTACCTGTTAAAATGTTGTTAATATATATTGTTGTTTAATGTTGGTCTTTGACATTGGTATGTTACTACCTGTTTGAATGTCGTTAATATCTACTGTTGTTTAATGTTGGCCAGTATCAAAGGTAGTAACATACCCATTCAAACATCGTTAATATCTACTGTTGTTT
>NW_013887517.1:0-386 GCF_000517525.1 Limulus polyphemus
AATGTGTACTGTCAATAAGAAGATAAAAGATTTAACAATACTGTGTACTGTCGATAAGAAGACACAAGATTTAATAATACTGTGTACTATCACTAAGAAGCCACAAGATTTAACGATAGTGTGTACTGTCAATAAGAAGACACATGATATAACGATACTGTGTACTGTCAATAAGAAGACACAAGATTTAACGATACTGTGTACTGTCAATAAGAAGACACAAGATTTACGATACTGTGTACTGTCAATAAGAAGACACAAGATATAAGAATACTGTACAAGATATAAGAATACCGTGTACTATCACTAACAAGCCACAAGAATTAACAATACTGTGTAGTATCACTAACAAGCCAAATTTAAAGATACTGTGTACTATCAATAAG
>NW_013887518.1:0-279 GCF_000517525.1 Limulus polyphemus
ATTTGTGGAAACAAACAACCAGAAAGCTAGTTGCATGATATGCAACGAAAGTGTTGCCGTTTTGAAAGAGTACAATCTTTGGCGTCACTATGAAACAAAACATCTGTCAACATATTCGAAGTTTTCTGGAAAGTTGCATTCTGAGAAATTTGAGTTCATGAAACGTACATTGGAGTCTCAAAAGAATCTCTTCACGAGAATGTTTGCTGAAAATGAATCTCTCACTCGTACTAGTTACAAAATAGTGCATAAGATGGCAGAGCGAGGAAAACCGTTTAC
>NW_013887519.1:0-279 GCF_000517525.1 Limulus polyphemus
GTTATATTTACTGTCAGAACGTTATAACTGTGATAGCTTTTATTGTTATATTTACTGTCAGAACGTTATAACTGTGATAGCTTTTATTGTTATATTTACTGTCAGAACGTTATAACTATGATAGCTTTTATTGTTATATTTATTTTAAGAACGTTATAACTGTGATAGCTTTTATTGTTACATTTACTGTCAGAACGTTATAACTGTGATAGCTTTTATTGTTACATTTACTGTCAGAACGTTATAACTGTGATAGCTTTTATTGTTATATTTACTGTC
>NW_013887520.1:0-278 GCF_000517525.1 Limulus polyphemus
CACAATGTTAGTAATATAGATAATAAATTACAGACAAGATTGTAAAACTTTGTAACAAACCATTGGTAAAACTTAAATAAGACAATGTTAGTAATATAGATAAAAAATTACAGACACGACTGTAAAACTTTGTAACAAACCATTGGTAAAACTTAAATAAGACAATGTTAATAATATAGATAATAAATTACAGACAAGACTGTAAAACTTTGTAACAAACCATTGGTAAAACTTAAATAAGACAATGTTAGTAATATAGATAATAAATTACAGAGAAG
>NW_013887521.1:0-271 GCF_000517525.1 Limulus polyphemus
GTGTAACAGATGACCCAGATATTTTAAAAGTATAACAGATAACCAGATATTTGATAAGTGTAACAGATGACCCAGATATTTGATAAGTATAACAGATAACCAGATATTTGATAAGTATAACAGATATCCAGATATTTGATAAGTGAAACAGATGACACAGATATTTGATAAGTATAACAGATATCCAGATATTAGAAAAGTAGGAAAAAAAGACCAGATATTCGATAAGTATAACAGTAGACTACATAATTTATAAGCATAACAGATGTCG
>NW_013887522.1:0-327 GCF_000517525.1 Limulus polyphemus
TTGTAGAACATAAATATCTACACTACTTCATGAATAAAGCTACAACCACTGGCATATATCGGTTTCCACACTGGATCTTGTAGAACATAAATATCTACACTACTTCATGAATAAAGTTACAACCACTAGCATATACCAGTTTCCACACTGGATCTTGGGAAGTGGTGCAGGTAGTATGGTACGTGTACCACTTAATGACATCATGAAACAATCCAGGTATTGGAACTAATCATTCATGCTGGACAAATTACACGATATTTATCCATTGTCAGGTTTTGTGGATTCTTATACAGTAAATGTCTGTGACTTGTTAATGGTACACGTAAC
>NW_013887523.1:0-279 GCF_000517525.1 Limulus polyphemus
CAGGTATTACAAAGTATAATGTGTTTACTGTAGATAAGCAGGTATTACAGATTATACTGTGTTTATTGTAGATAGACAGGTATTACATAGTATAATGTGTTTACTGTAGATAGACAGGTATTACATAGTATAATGTGTTTACTGTAGATAGACAGGTATTACAAAGTATAATGTGTTTACTGTAGATAGGCAGGTATTACAAAGTATAATGTGTTTACTGTAGATAGGCAGGCATTACAGATTATACTGTGTTTATTGTAGATAGACGGGTATTACAAA
>NW_013887524.1:0-278 GCF_000517525.1 Limulus polyphemus
ATCCTCACCCACGGCTGCTACCTTGATTACCATCACTTCAAGGCAGAAAAACCATACCGTAAGCCTCACACACCCCCTACCTTTCCTAACCCAACCCCACGTTCCACAACACCCAGAAGAAAGCCACCGCCAACCAGTATTCTACCGCCCATCCTATTACAATAGACCAGGCTACTGAAACTTCACCCACTCCTGAATCACAAGACATGTCAACCCAAACCACCACTATAAGGAGAAGAAAAGGCACCCAGACCCAGCCGCAAGTCTTTCCAGTAACC
>NW_013887525.1:0-279 GCF_000517525.1 Limulus polyphemus
GGTAACTAGAGTTACACCTAGGTGTTCAAGGAGTAGTTGTACCAAGTAAGGCTAAAGATGAGTATGATGGTTATAAATTCGGTAACTAGAGTTACACCTAGGTGTTCGTGGAGTTGTTGTACCAAATAACGCTAAAGATGAGTATGGTGGTTATAAATTCGGTAATCAGAGTTAAACCTAAGTGTTCGTGGAGTTGTTGTACCAAATAACGCTAAAGATGAGTATGGGGGTTATAAATTCGGTAACCAGAGTTAAACCTAAGTGTTCATGGAGTAATTG
>NW_013887526.1:0-349 GCF_000517525.1 Limulus polyphemus
CCCAAGATATACTGGGTTATATATGGTGATAAAATGTTGACTCTTCACCCAAGATATTCTAAACACTTGTGACCAACACAATGAAAAAACACCTAAAAATCGAACAACCGAGTTCTTCGAGGATTTATTGAAGAAAAATAAAATAAAGTATGAAAAAGTTTAAACCGATTTGTCAAGAAACATCAAGTAAGCTTACCCATCGGAAGCAGGTTGGAGATTAGTAGGATTCAAAAAGAATGTCTGTACACTATTCATAAAAAGAGGAGTTAAAGCAAAACCTTTGGTAATTTATTTCGTGACGTATCTTTTTAAATACACAAAATAAATGTTATACCATTTATAAGTTTGG
>NW_013887527.1:0-279 GCF_000517525.1 Limulus polyphemus
ACAAACATTCAAAACATTTCCATAAACTTCTTTGATATTCTTTGTGACTGCAGAGGCATTGTTTCCCTTCTTGTATTCAAACAGCATTATAATGTGTGCAGCACTTACACATTATATAGGCCTAATACATCCAAATCTAATAAAACTGTAATGTGTTTCAGTATAATACTTTCTTTATTAATTTTAACATTTCCTTGCCTTGTTACCTGAAGCTGCTTTTAAGTTAAATCCTAATTCCTTAAATAAAGTGTAATATAATTATTTTTTTATTGGCAGAAA
>NW_013887528.1:0-278 GCF_000517525.1 Limulus polyphemus
TAACTTGCAGCATTCATGAAACATAGCTGATTCAAAGTTACGGCCTTGATCTGAATTAAGTTCATATGGCATACCAAATCTGAAGAAGAAATCACTAATAGCCGACGCTACAGTTGTAGCTTCCTAATTTGGTATTGCATACGCCTGAGGCCACTTGGTGAAATAATCCATCACCACACAAATGTACCTGTTTCCAGCACGAGTTTGATGCAAAGGACCAGCAATGTCAATGGTTACTCTTTCCATTGGTGGGCCAACTCGATATAACTTCATATGAG
>NW_013887529.1:0-370 GCF_000517525.1 Limulus polyphemus
TTACGTAGACAGTAACCTGTTTGTTAACAGTTGCTCTGGCAGTTACGTAGACAGTAACCTGTTTGTTAACAATTGCTGTGTCAGTTATGTAGACAGTAACTTGTTTATTAACAGTTGCTCTCTCAGTAATGTAGACAGTGACTTGTTTAGCAGCAGTTGCTCTCTCAGTAATGTAGACAGTAACTTGTTTATTAACAGTTGCTCTCTCAGTAATGTAGACAGTGACTTGTTTAGCAGCAGTTGCTCTCTCAGTAATGTAGACGGTGACTTGTTTAGCGGCAGTTGCTCTTTCAGTAATGTAGATGGTGACTTGTTTAGCGGCAGTTGCTCTTTCAGTAATGTAGATGGTGACTTGTTTAGCGGCAGTTGC
>NW_013887530.1:0-278 GCF_000517525.1 Limulus polyphemus
GATAGATAGAAAGAGAGATAAACAGATAGATAGAAAGAGAGATAAACAGATAGATAGAAAGAGAGATCAATAGATAGATACAGATAGATAGAAAGAGAGATAAACAGATAGATAGAAAGAGAGATAAATAGATAGATACAGATAGATAGAAAGAGAGATAAATAGATAGATACAGCTAGATAGAAAGAGAGATAAATAGATAGATACAGCTAGATAGAAAGAGAGATAAATAGATAGAAAGAGAGATAAATAGATAGAAAGAGAGATAAACAGAGAGA
>NW_013887531.1:0-279 GCF_000517525.1 Limulus polyphemus
CCTCTTATATTACAGAGTTCTGTCCATGGCGAAAAGTTCAACATACATTTACACATTTCATCGTGAACTATTTAGTAATGTCGTATTACCTTAAAACTAATGTGAGATTTTTGGTCTAGCGTTAAGTGGCCTTATTAAGTTTTATTTCTAGGATATACGTTAATTGGCGAGAAGTACTTAGGTCTATCTTGATCATGTATGCAATTCGTATAGTAGGTCCTTTTTTTTGCCAATTTTTCGCGAAGTAATTTAGCGAATTATAGAAGAGATGGTTTGTAT
>NW_013887532.1:0-278 GCF_000517525.1 Limulus polyphemus
GTATCGTTAAATCTTGTGTTTTCTTACTGAGAGTACACATTATCGTTAAATCTTGTGTGTTCTTATTGATAGTACACAGTATTTATAAATCTTGTGTCTTCTTATTGACAGTACACAGTATTGTTAAGTCTTGTGTCTTCTTATTGACAGTACACAGTATTGTTAAATCTTGTGTCTTTTTATTGACAGTACATAGTATTGTTAAATATTGTGTCTTCTTATTGAGATTACACAGTATTGTTAAATGTTGTGTCTTCTTATTGACAGTACACAGTATA
>NW_013887533.1:0-279 GCF_000517525.1 Limulus polyphemus
TATTCCAACTCAAACAGTAATACTAGCTATATTCCAACTCAAACAGTAATACTAGCTATATTCCAACTCAAACAGTAATATTAGCTATATTCTAACTCAAACAGTAATACTAGCTATATTCTAACTCAAACAGTAATACTAGCTATATTCCAACTCAAACAGTAATACTAGCTATATTCCAACTCAAACAGTAATACTAGCTAAATTCTAACTCAAACAGTAATACTAGCTATATTCTAACTCAAACAACAATACTAGCTATATTTCAACTCAAACAGT
>NW_013887534.1:0-279 GCF_000517525.1 Limulus polyphemus
GGGAAGGCCTTGTGTGCCATGCTCTCCAAGTCCTGTGCCAGTTCTTGCAGGCTCTCCCCTTTAGCACGGACTCTCGTCCTGAACCTGGCCCTGTAGACTTCTGACTTATTCTGGGTTCCGTACCTGAGTTCCAGAGCCTCTACCAGTGTTCTATAATTGTGTCTGTCAGCTGCTGTCAACTGTCCAAGTATTTCCAGTGGTTGTCCCTTCAAGCTCGTTGCCAGATATACAGCTTTCTGTTCCTCTGTCCATCCATTCATCTCTGCCAGTAGCTCGAAT
>NW_013887535.1:0-278 GCF_000517525.1 Limulus polyphemus
TATGGGAAAGTGACGATCTGGCAAACAGTTATACCAAGAAAGTTACGGGACGTTGTGCTGCGTCAATCCAATGATAGTTTAACAGGAGGACATCTCGGAGTTAAGAAGACATTGAGTCACCTACGACAGAGATTTTACTGGATAGGTATGAGGCAAGATGTGGAAGAATAGTGCAGGACCTGAAGTACATGTTGTGCTAAAAGGGGACCCAAGCATAAGGGACGTGCTCCAATGAAGTTATATCAAGTTGGTGCACCAATGGAAAGAGTAGCCATTGA
>NW_013887536.1:0-280 GCF_000517525.1 Limulus polyphemus
GTGATAGAAAAAAAAAGAATATTATTTTCGAAATCTGCGTAGCTGAATTATGGAAAATCCGTTATTAAAACCAAAACAACTTTTATGAAGTTCAAATTCGCAAGTCTGTTTTTACAAAGTGGCCGTCAAGCTACTATACAATGTGGTCGACTATTGACACAATGTGAAAACCTTATTTCATTACAAGTTACAGCTTTGAGAGTAAATAAGATTTGTTTTTAGAAAGTAAACCAGGCAATTTTTTAAATAACGTTAAAATTACTCATTAAAGAGTGTACTT
>NW_013887537.1:0-278 GCF_000517525.1 Limulus polyphemus
GGAAAGAAGTAATAATAATATATATGTATATAAGGAGTAAATGAAACATGTGGACAGAAAGAAGTAATAATAATATATATATATATATAAGGAGTAAATGAAACATGTGGACGGAAAGAAGTAATAATAATAATATATATGTATATAAGGAGCAAATGAAACATGTGGAACGGAAAAAAGTAATAATAATAATATATATGTATATAAGGAGTAAATGAAACCTGTGGACGGAAAGAAGTAATAATAATAATATATATATATAAGGAGTAAATGAAACA
>NW_013887538.1:0-279 GCF_000517525.1 Limulus polyphemus
GTTTTCTCTTAACTGCAAGTCTTTTGAGTCTTTGACATCTTGCACATTGTACCATCACTGTTTCTGAAGACCTATTTCCTCTTACTTCTTACTTGTGGTGCTGTTGTTTTAATATTTACATTATAGATTTTTCCCACACTCTATTTCATTGCTCTTGCATTCTTTCCTATCGTGACCAGTACTCCATCCTTAAGACTTTGGCTGCTTAGGAAGGTAACCACTCTTTCTCACCTATCTCCCTTTCTTCTGTTATTAATCTACCTCTGTGATTGATCAGAC
>NW_013887539.1:0-500 GCF_000517525.1 Limulus polyphemus
CAATCATACTCACCTTTAGCCTTACTTGGTACAACTACTCCATGAACACCTAGGTGTAACTATAGTTACCGAATTTATAACAATCATACTCACCTTTAGCCTTACTTGGTACAACTACTCCATGAACACCTAGGTGTAACTATAGTTTGTAACTATAGTTACCGAATTTATAACCACCATACTCATCTTTAGCCTTACTTGGTACAACTACTCCATAAATACCTAGGTGTAACTATAGTTACCGAATTTATAACCATCATACTCATCTTTAGCCTTACTTGGTAAAACTACTCCATAAACACCTAGGTGTAACTATAGTTACCGAATTTAAAATCATCATAATCATTTTTAGCCTTACTCGGTACAACTACTACTATGATCACCTAGGTGTAACTCTAGTAACAGAATTTATAACCACCATACTCATCTTTAGCCTTACTTGGTACAACTACTCCATAAACACCTAGGTGTAACTCTAGTTAACGAATGTGTAACCCCAT
>NW_013887540.1:0-279 GCF_000517525.1 Limulus polyphemus
ATTTATCAATACTGTGTACTGTCAATAAGAAGACACAAGATTTATCAATAATGTTTCCTTTCAATAAGAATATAAAGGATTTGTCAATACTGTGTACTGTAAATAAGAAGACACAAGATTTAACAATACTGTGTCCTGTCAATAAGAAGATACAGGATTTATCAATACTGTGTCCTGTCAATAAGATGATAAAGGATTTATCAATACTGTGTACTGTCAATAAGAAGACACAAGATTTAACGATATTGTGTACTATCAATAACAAGCCACAAGATTTAA
>NW_013887541.1:0-279 GCF_000517525.1 Limulus polyphemus
AAATATTGTGGCTTGTTATTGATAGTACACAGTATCATTAAATCTTATTACTTGTTATGACAGTACACAGTATTGTTAAATCTTGTCTCTTCTTATTGACAGTACACAGTATTGATAAATCCTGTATCTTCTTATTGACAGGACTCAGTATTGTTAAATCTTGTGTCTTTTTACTGACAGTACACAGTATCGTTAAATCTTGTGGCTTGTTATTGATAGTACACAGTATCATTAAATCTTATGATTTGTTATGATAGTACACATTATCGTTAAATCTTA
>NW_013887542.1:0-276 GCF_000517525.1 Limulus polyphemus
TGAATTCAGTGAAAAACATGATGGGACTGGATAGAGAACATTTTGTTATTTCTAATAAATATGAAATATTATAATCTGAGCAGACTCACATGGAGATTTACTAAATTATTTGACTTTAAAAGAAACTGATTATATATATACACACATACATACTTTGATTATCACAGCTATACATACTAATATTCAAAACTTTCTAACACAGAAAGATTTTCTTTTCAGACTTCTTGTACATTTATTTATTCTTTATCTTCCGTTCATTAATATTATGAACAAATT
>NW_013887543.1:0-278 GCF_000517525.1 Limulus polyphemus
ATCATTATAATACTGATCATTATAAGACTGTAAATTATGAGACTGTTCATTACAATACTGATCATTATAAAACTGTAAATTATAAGACTGTTCATTATAAGGCTGTTCATTATAAGACTGTTCATTATAAGACTGATCATTATAAGACTGTTCATTATAAGACTGATCATTATAAGACTGTTCATTATAAGGCTGTAAATTATAAGGCTGTTCATTATAAGACTGTAAATTATAAGACTGTTCATTATAAGGCTGTTCATTATAAGACTGTTCATTAT
>NW_013887544.1:0-542 GCF_000517525.1 Limulus polyphemus
AAACTTAACAACCTTTAAAACACATGCTATAATTCACAGTGATTCACACACTTTACTTACTGTGCCTACTGTTCGCTTGACTCAATTATCTCTATCTTCAATCTATCTGCATATGCCTTTTTTTACTAAAAAAAAGAGGGCGTCTAGCAAATACTGGGATATTCGTGAGATTCCCCGATAAGTCACGATCCTTCTAGAAACTCCAGCGCGCATGCTCCCAGCGTTGCATGACTTCCGCTGCCGTAGCAATATTATTGAATCTTAAAGAAGTATTAGAATTGTTGATGTTACCCTCACTTCTGATCAAATCTGTTAGTACTGCATATTATACCATAACCTACTACACGAACTAAGTGACAATGACTATACCATATTATACCATAACCCACTACACAAACTAAGTGAAAATGGCTATACCATGTTATATAATAACCTACTACACGAACTATGTGACAATGACTATACCATAACCTACCACACTAACTAAGTGACAATAGCTGTACCATAACCTACCACGCTAACTAAGTGACAAGGACTATACT
>NW_013887545.1:0-495 GCF_000517525.1 Limulus polyphemus
CCAACATTAAAAAACTGGGTAGAGATAAACAACTAGGGTGATACCTACCATTAGATTTATTGATTCACCCACATTATAAAGCTGGGTACAGTAAAACCACTAGGGTGATACCACTTGATTCATTGATTCACCCACATTAAACAGCTGGGTAGAGTTAATCAACTAGGGTGATACCTAACACTTGATTCATTGATTCACCCATATTATAAAGCTGGGTAGAGTTAAATAACTAGGGTAATACTTAACACTTGATTCATTGATTCACCCACATTAAACAGTTGGGTAGAGTAAACAACTAGGGTGATACCTACTACTTGATTCATTAATTAACCACCATTAAACAGCTGTGTAGAGTTAAACAACTAGGGTGATACCTACCACTTGATTCATTGATTCACCCACATTAAATGTATAATGTGGGTGAATCAATGAATGTAGGGGTTGGTATCACCCTAGTTGTTTAACTCTACCCAGCTCAAAGTTAAACAACTAGGG
>NW_013887546.1:0-279 GCF_000517525.1 Limulus polyphemus
CGTCAGTGGTTTTGTTTATTTACTAAACAATTTCGAGTTTATTATGGTCAGACGTTTTGTTTATCTACTAAACAATATCGAGTTTAGTATCGTTAAAGGTTTTGTTTATCTACTTAACAATATCGAGTTTATTATCGTCAGAGGTTTTGTTTATCTACTAAACAATAACGAATTTATTATCGTCAGACGTTTTGTTTATCTACTAAACAATATCGAGTTTATTATCGTCAGAGGTTTTATTTATCTACTAAACAATATCGAGTTTATTATCGTCAGAGG
>NW_013887547.1:0-279 GCF_000517525.1 Limulus polyphemus
GAACCACAGTAGAGTTATGTTATTCAGTTGCATGTCCTGTGTGTAATAATGAAGAGATATATTTTACTTTCATGTATATGAACCACAGTAGAAGTATGTTATTCAGTAGCTAGTCCTGTGTGTAATAATGACGAGATACACTATACTTTGGTGTATATGAACCACAGTAGAGGTATGTTGTACAGTAGCAAGTACTGTGTGTAATAATGAAGATATAAACTATACTTTGGTGTATATGAACCACAGTAGAAGTATGTTGTTCATTAGCAAGTACTGTGT
>NW_013887548.1:0-376 GCF_000517525.1 Limulus polyphemus
ATCGGTACCACTGTCACATAGCTGTATAAAAACAATATAACCCTAGTATTATAATGTCGGTACCACTGTCACATAGCTGTATAAAAACAATATAAAACTAATATTGTAATATCGGTACCACTGTCACATGGCTGTATAAAAACAATATAAAACTAATATTGTAATATCGGTACCATTGTCACATGGCTGTATAAAAAGAATATAAACCTAGTATTGTAATATCGGTACCATTGTCACATAGCTGTATAAAAACAATATAAACCTAGTATTATAATGTCAGTACCACAGTCACATAGCTGTATAAAAACAATATAAACCTAGTATTGTAATATCGGTATTAGTGAATTGTAATGTCGATACCACTGTCACATAGCTG
>NW_013887549.1:0-296 GCF_000517525.1 Limulus polyphemus
GTATTCTATAACAAGTTAATTTTAAAAACGCGTCATTCGGACATAACCGCTCGCAACCTCAAAATTTATTTGCCCAATCAAGTTGTTGTTGTGTATTTTAAGTATAATCCATTGTATGCGAGAGTTCTTCCTAGTTACCAGTGATGTTATACTTATGTTTAATTCGTTTTTAATGCTTGTCTTCTTTATTCATCACACAATCTTAGTGTAAACTTGAGCTTTCCGGTTTAAAACATTAAACTGCTATAATTTTATTTATTCAGTTATTTTTTGAAACCTAACATACAGCCTAGTTA
>NW_013887550.1:0-322 GCF_000517525.1 Limulus polyphemus
CCTTTGTTGATCCATACGGTGTTGGTAGAAACAATGTGGTTGTACCTTTGTTGATCCATACGGTGTTGGTAGAAACAATGTGGTGTACCTTTGTTGATCCATACGGTGTTGGTAGAAACAATGTGGTTGTACCTTTTGTTGATCCATACGGTGTTGGTAGGAACAATGTGGTTGTACCTTTGTTGATCCATACGGTGTTGGTAGGAACAATGTGGTTGTACCTTTGTTGATCCATACGGTGTTGGTAGAAACAATGTGGTGGTACCTTTGTTGATCCATACGGTGTTGGTAGGAACAATGTGGTGGTACCTTTGTTGATCCA
>NW_013887551.1:0-276 GCF_000517525.1 Limulus polyphemus
AGGATGTTTCGTGAGACGGGGATTCGAACCCGCGACTCCCAGATTGCGAGTCGAGCGCCCTAATCACCTGGCCATGCCGGGCCGCACCCAGGGGTAAATGAGTTCAGAACGAGAATGATGGGGTGAATGAGTATTATCAATTATACAACAAATTCAAGAGCAAAAAAAGTGATTAGTTATTACTATTTATTCTAGTTGTAGTTTGATAAATATATTTATTTTATGTTGTATTCATTCTAGTCCTTGTTTGGTGTATATTTAAGTCATCATAAAGAA
>NW_013887552.1:0-279 GCF_000517525.1 Limulus polyphemus
ATACGATAAACTGAGGCAAAGTTCACCAAGTATATATCGGTATACGATAAACTGAGGTAAAGCTCACCAATAATATATCGGTATACGATAAACTGAGGTAAAGTTCACCAAGTCAATATCGGTATACGATAAACTGAGGTAAAGTTCACCAAGTCGATATCGGTATACGATAAACTAAGGTAAAGTTCATCAAGTTAATATCGGTATACGATAAACTGAGGTAAAGCTCACCAACTATATATCAGTATACGATAAACTGAGGTAAAGTTCACCAAGTAT
>NW_013887553.1:0-279 GCF_000517525.1 Limulus polyphemus
CCAGAATATAAACCATTATTAAATCAGGAAATAAAGTACCTAAAAACCAGATGCTAAAATGAAATGTAAATCTTAACATCTTATATACTGTATAGTTTTCATCAACATGTTCGTATATTTTGTAAAAAATAAGATAATTATTATTAAAATGGAATACAAACACACTTAGCACTGTAAAAGTGAGAAATGCAAGTTATATTAAATATTTACATATGTAATTTGTATAATGAGACGTGTTTTATGGACATCATGAACGATTTATTAGAACAACAAACAATT
>NW_013887554.1:0-279 GCF_000517525.1 Limulus polyphemus
GTTCGTGGAGTTGTTGAACCAAGTATGGCTAAAGATGATTATGATGGTTATAAATTCGGTAATTATAGTTACACTTATTTGTTTATGGAGTAGTTGTACCAAGTAAGGCTAATGATGAGTATGGTGGTTATAAATTCTGTAACTAGAGTTACACCTAGATGTTCATGCTGTAGTTGTACCAAGTAAGTAAAGATGAGTATGGTGGTTATAAATTCGGTAACTAGAGCTACACCTAGGTGTTCGTGGAGTTGCTATACCAAAAAACGCAACAGATGAGTA
>NW_013887555.1:0-307 GCF_000517525.1 Limulus polyphemus
GTTTACTATTAAAGTGTGAACCGAGTTTAAATGTTTACTATTAAAGTGTGAACTAAGTTTTAAATGTTTTCTATTAAAGTGAGTACTAAGTTTTAAATGTTTCTATTAAAGCAAGTACTAAGTTTTAAATGTTTTCTATTAAAGTGTGAACCGAGTTTAAATGTTTTCTATTAAAGTGAGTACTAAGTTTTAAATGTTTTCTATTAAAGTGTGAACCGAGTTTAAATGTTTTCTATTGAAGTGTGAACTAAGTTTTAAATGTTTTCTATTAAAGTGTGAACTAAGTTTTAAATGTTTTCTATTAAAG
>NW_013887556.1:0-279 GCF_000517525.1 Limulus polyphemus
TTCTTTATTCCGAGATGTCCTCCTGTTAAATTATCATGGGATTGACGCAGCACAACTTCCCGTAACTTCCTCGGTATAACCATTTGCCAAGTCGTCACTTTCCCATCTGTAGTTTCCCATCTCCGTACAAGAATACCATCTTCAAGCTTTAACTGGTCCCATTGTGACCAATAGTGCTTTGTCACAGGGCTTAGACTAGACACCTTCTCCCAAGCAGGGCGCGAAACACTTGCTTTTGTTCTGCCTTGATATCTATATTTGGTTCCACTTCATCATCAT
>NW_013887557.1:0-279 GCF_000517525.1 Limulus polyphemus
GTTGAGTGTTGTTTAAACACAGGTAATTCATACCGAAGAAGGGTGGTAATTAAACACAGGTAAGTCACAGGGAAGAAGTTGGGTGGTGATTAAACACAGGTGATTCATAGGGAAGAAGGGTGGTAATTAAACACAGTAATTCATAGGGAAGAAGTTGGGTGGTAATTAAACACAGGTAATTCATTGGGAAGAAGTTGGGTGGTAATTAAATAGAAGTGATTCATAGGGAAGGAGTTGGGTGGTAATCAAACAGAGGTAATTTACAGGAAAGAAGTTGGA
>NW_013887558.1:0-279 GCF_000517525.1 Limulus polyphemus
CGTACATACTACATTGATAGACTGTTCCTAGATACGTACATACTACATTGATAGACTGTTCCTAGATACGTACATACTACATTGATAGACTGTTCCTAGATACGTACATACTACATTGATAGACTGTTACTAGATGCGTACATACTACATTGATAGACTGTTCCTAGATACGTACATACTACATTGATAGATTGTTCCTAGATACGTACATACTACATTCATAGACTGTTCCTAGATACGTACATGATACATTGATAGACTGTTTCTAGCTACGTACAT
>NW_013887559.1:0-279 GCF_000517525.1 Limulus polyphemus
ATGGAATAGTTGTACCAAGTAAGACTAAAGATGAATATGGTGGTTATAAATTCGGTAAGTAGAGTTACACCTAAGTGTTCATGGAGTAGTTGTACCAAGTAAGGCTAAAGATGAATATGGTGGTATTAAATTCTGTAACTAGAGTTACACCTATTTGTTCATGGAGTAGTTGTACCAACTAAGGCTGAAGATGAGTATGGTGGTTATAAATTCGGTAACAAGAGTTACACATAGGTGTTCGTAGAGTTGTTGTACCCAATAACGCTAAAGATGAGTGAG
>NW_013887560.1:0-279 GCF_000517525.1 Limulus polyphemus
TCTCTCTTCTTGTTTCTTTTCTCGTTCTTCTTGTTTATTTTGTTGTTCGAGCTGCCACTGTTGCAGGTTTTCTTGCAACTGCTGTTGTCTCTCTTCTTCTTTCTTTTCTTGTTTCTTTTCTCGTTCTTCTTGTTTATTTTGTTGTTCGAGCTGCCACTGTTGCAGGTTTTCTTGCAACTGCTGTTGTCTCTCATCTTTTTTCTTTTCTCGTTCTTCTTGTTTCTTTTGCTGCTCTTGTATTGCTGCCATCCAATCTGCTAAGCTGTAGTTTGATTTGAC
>NW_013887561.1:0-413 GCF_000517525.1 Limulus polyphemus
GCTAAATTAGGTACGGCTAGCGCAGATAGCCCTCGTGTAGCTTTGCGCGAAATTCCAAAACAAACAATCTCCACCGTACTTCACTCTATTAGATTAATTTCCCAACTCCCAATATGTTTCCTGTCTCTTTTAAAGTTAAAGTTTACTCTGAGATCTATTATATTTTTATCAAAATAATCCCATAGCTACCACCATTGTTGTAACTGGTTTCTTGCATTATTTAGTAAGATAATGCCAATATCAATCTATGTAATGATAATAAATTAAGCTGTTTCTTCTTCCACGAAGCTTCTCGATTTCAACTCTCACGAACTTTCTTGACCTTAACGTTAAATTAGTCCTTAGAACAACGAATGTATGATCCATAGAAAATACAGATTGAGTTTTGGAAGGTAATGAACAAGTTAATTCTT
>NW_013887562.1:0-280 GCF_000517525.1 Limulus polyphemus
CAATGAAGCAATCTGTATTTCACACATTGTATACGCAATGAAACAATCTGTATTTCACATATTGTACATACAATGAAAAAATCTGTATTTCACATATTGTACGCACAGTGAAACAATCTGTATTTCACACATTGTACACTCAATGAAACAATCTGTATTTCACATATTATACACACAATGAAACAATCTGTATTTCACACATTGTACATACAATGAAACAATCTGTATTTCACACATTGTACACGAAATGAAACAATCTGTATTTCACATATTATACACG
>NW_013887563.1:0-894 GCF_000517525.1 Limulus polyphemus
GCAAGAATATTTTAGCAGCCAAAATCCTGATTCTGTTAGTCTTTTAATGCAGGAATATTTTAGCAGCCAAAATCCCAATTTTGTTAGTGTTTTAATGCAGGAATATTTTAGCAGCCAAAATCCTAATTTTATTAGTGTATTAATGAAGAAATCCTGATTCTGTTAGTGTTTTAATGCTGGAATATTTAAGCAGCCAAAATCCCAACAGAATCAGGATTTCTTCATTAAAACACTAACAAAACTAGGATTTTGACTGCTAAAATATTCCTGCATTAAAACACTAACAAAATTAGTGTTTTAATGCAGGAATATTTTAGCAGCCAAAATCCTAATTTTGTTAGTGTTTTAATGCAGGAATATGTTAGCAACGAAAATCCCAATTTTGTTATTGTTTTAATGCAAGAATATTTTAGCATCCGAAATGCTGATTCTGTTAGTGTTTTAATGCAGGAATATCTTAGCAGCCAAAATCCTAATTTTGTTAGTGTTTTAATGCAGAAATATCTTAGCAACCAAAATCCTAATTTTGTTAGTGTTTTAATGCAGGAATATGTTAGCAACGAAAATCCTAATTTTTTTAGTGTTTTAATGCAGGAATATTTTAGCAGCCAAAATCCTAATTTCGTTAGTGTTTTAATTTTGGTTGCTAAAATATTCCTGTATTATAACACTAACAAAATTGGAATTTTGGCTGCTAAAATATTCCTACATTAAGACACTAACAGAATTAAAACTTTGGCTGCTCAAATATTCCCGCATTCCTAATTTTGTTAGTGTTTTAATGCAGGAATATTTTAGCAACCAAAATCTTAATTTTGTTAGTGTTTTAATGCAGATATATTTTAGCAGCCAAAATCCTAATTTTGTTAGTGTTTTAATACAGGAATATTTTAG
>NW_013887564.1:0-644 GCF_000517525.1 Limulus polyphemus
AATCAGGAATTACAAATACATCACACAACACTGCCCACTAACTGGACACAGTACTATTAAACTATACACAGTACAGATATCAGCAGCTGTAGGAATCAGGATTTACAAATACATCACACAACACTGTCCACTAACTGGACACTGTACTATTAAATAATACACAATACAGATATCAGCAGCTGTAGGAATCAGTATTTACAAATACATCACACAACACTGCCCACTAGCTGGACACAGTACTATTAAACTATACACAGTACAGATATCAGCAGCTGTAAGAGTACAGTGTCCAGCTAGTGGGCAGTGTTGTGTGATGTATTTGTAAATACTGATTCCTACAGCTGCTGATATCTGTATTAAACAATACACAATACAGATATCAGCAGCTGTAGGAATCAGTATTTACAAATACATCACACAACACTGCCCACTAGCTGGACACAGTACTATTAAACAATACACAATACAGATATCAGCAGCTGTAGGAATCAGTATTTGTGAATATATCACACAACACTGCCCACTAGCTGGACACAGTACTATTAAACAATACACAATACAGATATCAGCAGCTGTAGGAATCAGTATTTATGAATACATCACACAACACTGCCCACTAGCTGGACACAGTACTATTAAACAAT
>NW_013887565.1:0-279 GCF_000517525.1 Limulus polyphemus
GTGTATGTTTGGTAAAATCAAACAGTAAAACCAGTTCTCACCTTTCCTGGTCATGCTGGTTGATTACTCAGATTACTTGTGTACGTTTGGTAAAATCACACAGTAAAACCAGCTCTAACCTTTCCTGGTCATGCTGGTTGATTACTCAGATTACTTGTGTACGTTTAGTAAAATCAAACAGTAAAACCAGTTCTCACCTTTCCTGGTCATGCTGGTTGATTACTTGTGTACGTTTAGTAAAATCAAACAGTAAAACCAGCTCTGACCTTTCCTGGTCAC
>NW_013887566.1:0-279 GCF_000517525.1 Limulus polyphemus
ACTTTGTTAAAGTAACAACAGGATGTATTCATTCACCAGTTGTAATAACAACAAACTATAATTCTTGTGTTTTAATGTATGCCTGAACAAATCACTTTGTTAAAGTAACAACAGGATGTATCCATTCACCAGTTGTAATAACAACAAACTATAATTCTTGTGTTTTAATGTATGCCTGAACAAATCACTTTGTTAAAGTAACAACAGGATGTATCCATTCACCAGTTGTAATAACAACAAACTATAATTCTAGTGTTTTAATGTATGCCTGAACAAATC
>NW_013887567.1:0-279 GCF_000517525.1 Limulus polyphemus
CCACTACTAACAAATGTATGCAACAGTTTATAGTACAGGTGGTTTCAGTAAACACTGCCTGAGCCTGACCCCTTGTTACTTGATACATCCTGTTAGAAGAGATTACCAAATGATACAGACACCATAAATTACAAAGAAAATTACTTTACAGCACTTAAAAGATTAGTCCTGGTAACATTCCTCTCATTACAGGCAAGATTTATGTTGGAATGCGAAACTTAAGCTCTTCAATGTATTGAGACCCCAACTGTGAGAATGCCATAGCTTCCCTGTATTATT
>NW_013887568.1:0-634 GCF_000517525.1 Limulus polyphemus
TGGAAGAGTAATATATTACTCAAATAATAGGTAATGGAGAAACCAATGCTAAATCTTTTCCATTCATGTTAGTGAGCACATTCATTATCCACACTCTGGAAGGGTCGATTTTCATCTGTTTCTGTGAAATCATGCATACCTGAGATGATCTTAGCGAAAAAGTCAAATACAGAAAATGGACTAAGAAAGGTAGCAGAGTTCTTTCATAAGATCCAAAATTTGTTGGCTAAGTTAACCTTTTGATAAACACCCCTTTCAATTCTGTGATGGAAATTATATTTCGCTTTTCCATAACTTATGAAGATAAGTTGGTTCTCAAAAGTTACCAGCAAGCTTTGCATCTTAACAATGTTTCTGCCATCCATTCAGAAACTTATTTCACAAGTATACCAGAGACCCTAGGGCCAGATTTAAACTATTTATTATAAATACCTTAAAATCAAGTTTGTAGTCAACTTTGCTGGTAATTTGTATGTTTTTTCAACTGCTACTTCCACTCTATCAAGACGGAGAAGCACCATATTTATTATCAGTTTTCAGCATGGCCGGGTAAGAGCTTTGAATATACTAGTAGTTATTCACGGAATACAAAAGTAATTTTCTTAACTTTGTAGCAGTCCTTTATGACCCAAAG
>NW_013887569.1:0-431 GCF_000517525.1 Limulus polyphemus
TTTATTACACAGTTGTTCATAACACCACGTGTATCTATGACATTAATATCAAAAGTACCCTCTATATTTCTACATAGTTGTTCATAACACCCTGTGTATTTATTACATAGTTGTTCATAACACCCTGTGTATTTATTACATAGTTGTTCATAACACCCTGTGTATTTATTACATAGTTGTCCATAACTCCCTCTATATGTCTACATAGTTGTTCATAACATCTTGTATATTTATTACATAGTTGTTCTTATAACAACTTATGTATTCATTACACAGTGGCTCATAACACCACGTGTATCTATTACATTATTATCAAAAGTACCCTCTATATTTCCATATAGTTGTCCTTTAGCATCCTGTATATTTCTTACATAGTTGTCCATAACACATTCTATATTTCTTTATAGTTGTCCATAACATCCTGTGTATTT
>NW_013887570.1:0-279 GCF_000517525.1 Limulus polyphemus
TATTCTTATTGACAGTACACAGTATCGTTAAATCTTGTGTCTTTTTTTTGACAGTATACAGTATCGTTAAATCTTGTTTCTTTTTATTGATAGTTCACAGTATTGTTAAATCGTGTGTTTACTTATTGACAGTACACAGTTTTGTTAAATATTGTGTCTTCTTATTAAAAGTACACAGTATCGTTAAATCTTGTGTCTTCTTATTGACAGTACACAGTATCGTTAAATCTTGTGTCTTCTTATTGACAGTACACAGTATTGTTAAATCTTGGGTATTTT
>NW_013887571.1:0-279 GCF_000517525.1 Limulus polyphemus
CATTTTTGAATTGAAAAAATGATAGAGAACTTATCTTTTAATGGATTTTATTTTTATAAATAGTAGCATAACATTCAATTTTTTGTACAAAATTGTATTCTTTAATGAAGTTTAAAGAGAAATTTAATGAAAAAATTCCTAAAATACGTTTTAGACTGTAAATAAGCGCCCTCTAAGAAGAAATGTTTTTTTCAAAAATTTTTTAAAGATATTTCCTTTCACTTCAGCACTGGTCCTGCCATCTATGATTGGTATCCATACCTTTTTCTAGTATGTTTT
>NW_013887572.1:0-336 GCF_000517525.1 Limulus polyphemus
ACACACTACCTACAAGTATATGTGACTGAAGCAGATATGTGTGTCATGTCTGCTTCAGTCACATATACTTGTAGGTAGTGTGTGATATCTGCTTCAGTCACATATACTTGTAGGTAGTGTGTAATATCTGCTTCAGTCACATATACTTGCAGGTAGTGTGTAATATCTGCTTCAGTCGCATATACTTGTAGGTAGTGTGTGATATCTGCTTCAGTCACATATACTTGTAGGTAGTGTGTGATATCTCCTTCAGTCACATATACTTGTAGGTAGTGTGTGATATCTGCTCCAGCCACATATACTTGTAGGTAGTGTGTTTACCTACAAGTATATGTG
>NW_013887573.1:0-278 GCF_000517525.1 Limulus polyphemus
ACTTATTATCGAGCACTAAATTTGATTGACAAAGACACATGATTAAACCTACCAGTCTAGGTAACTTATTATCTAGCACTAACTTTGACTGACAGAGACATATGATTAAACCTACCAGTCTAAGTAATTTATTATCGAGCACTAAGTTTTGACTGACAGAGACATATGATTAAACCTACCAGTCTAGATAACTTATTATCTAGCCCTAGGTTTGACTGACAGAGACATGTGATTAACCCTACCAGTCTAGGTAACTTATTATCGAGCACTAAGTTTTG
>NW_013887574.1:0-279 GCF_000517525.1 Limulus polyphemus
CAGTACGAGCATGCTAACAATGCATGGTCCAACAGTAGTCAGTGAGTTGATATCAGAAGTTTTAGGTGTGCTGAAGATGTGCAGTACGAGCATGCTAACAATGCATGGTCCAACAGTAGTCAGTGAGTTGAGATCAGAAGTTTTAGGTGTGTTGAAGATGTGCAGTACGAACATGCTAACAATACATGGTCCAACAGTAGTCAGTGAGTTGAGATCAGAAGTTTTAGGTGTGCTGAAGATGTGCAGTACGAGCATGCTAACAATGCATGGTCCAACAGT
>NW_013887575.1:0-559 GCF_000517525.1 Limulus polyphemus
CATTAATTCTTTATTTATTTACTTATTTTTAGCGAAATTCGTTTGTCAGATATCATTTTTGTGAAGTGGAAAGTCCCAAACTGTCGTAGTTTACACACAAAAAAAACATTATGTGCTGCCGTATAGTGACGGAAAGTGCAACTATTATGAAATATAAATGTAATTCTCCTGAGTAGTGGTTTTCATTTTTGTTATTTTCTCAGAAAAATGCGAGTAATAGGAGAAGATAATAACATTGCTCTTATATACAAAGCGGGCGGGCAGTTTTTTCACATCTCTTTTAAATCTCTTTGAGTTCATTCCAGAATGAAAGATGCATAATTTATGTTTATTTCATAATATTTTCCGGACCCGAACAGAAGTTAATTACTGAAGACAATATATAAATTGTTAAGTTTTCTCTTTTTAAACGTTTGCTAACTATTTGGACACTATAAAAAATTCGCATATGAAAGTTCGAAATTTTCTGATGCACAAAAGTATTTTTAATGTTAAGATGAAAATTACTTTGCCTGACAGATAGGCCAATAACTATCAAAACGAGCATCTGGACGTGTTT
>NW_013887576.1:0-279 GCF_000517525.1 Limulus polyphemus
ATGCACAACAAGTTAGCGCATGTGTAACCACCATACTTACATTTAGACCTTCTTGGTACAACAACTCCACGAACACCTAGATGTAACTCTAGTTACAGAATATATAACCACCATACTTACATTTAGCCCTATTTGGTACAACAACTCCACGAACACCTAGATGTAACTCTAGTTACAGAATATATAACCACCATACTCATCTTTAGCCTTACATATCACAACAACTCTACGAACACCTAGATGTAACTCTAGTTACCGTTACAGAATATATAACCACAA
>NW_013887577.1:0-279 GCF_000517525.1 Limulus polyphemus
ATGTATATTAACATAATCAACTGTTTACTACATGTATATTAACATAATCAAATGTTTACTGTATGTATATTAACATAATCAAATGTTTACTATATGTATATTAACATAATCAAATGTTTACTATATGTATATTAACATAATCAAATGTTTACTACATGTATATTAACATAATCAAATGTTTACTATATGTATATTAACATAATCAACTGTTTACTACATGTATATTAACATAATCAAATGTTTACTATATGTATATTAACATAATCAAATGTTTACTAC
>NW_013887578.1:0-279 GCF_000517525.1 Limulus polyphemus
AAGTTATCAAAATTACAAGACTACTGTTGGTGAGATTATCAAAATTACAAGAATGCTGGTGGTTAGGTTATCAAAATTACAAGAATGCTGGTGGTTAGGTTATCAAAATTACAAGAATACTGGTGGTTAAGTTATCAAAATTATAAAAATACTGGTGGTTAAGTTATCAAAATTATAAAAATACTGGTGGTTAGATTATCAAAATTACAAGAATACTGGTGGTTAGGTTATCAAAATTACAAGACTACTGTTGGTAAGATTATCAAAATTACAAGAATA
>NW_013887579.1:0-778 GCF_000517525.1 Limulus polyphemus
ATCCTCTGGGTGTCTGTTCTAATCCTAGGAACAAACTTGTTTATGTAAGACATTTACCAGCCTTGGGGTCAATTTTTGTGGGGTCTGGCACAATAACACCATTGTTAAAAGTCCTGATAAAATATATTAACTTGTAAAAAAGCGTCTTCTTAACAACTGAACACATATTGAGAGTGTTATTTATATTTTTACCTAAACTTCAATGAAGTGTTCTAAATATTACTTCTGAATTTATTTTTGTGACAGTTCATGTTAGCAGAGAATTTCTGTAGAATTGATAATATACTACTACTGATTTTCCGTATGAACTGTTAGAAGTGATAATATACTACTGATTATCCGCGTGAGTTATTAGAAGTGATAACATACTACTGATTTTCCGTGTGAGCTGTTAGAAGTGATAATATACTACTGATTTTCCGTGTGAGCTGTTAGAAGTGATAATATACTACTGATTTTCCGTGTGAGCTGTTAGGAGTGATAATATACTACTGATTTTCCGTGTGAGCTGTTAGAAGTGATAATATACTACTGATTTTCCGTGTGAGCTGTTAGTAGTGATAACATACTACTACTGATTTTCCGTATGAACTGTAGAAGTGATAATATACTACTACTGATTATCCGCGTGAGTTATTAGAAGTGATAATATACTACTGATTTTCCGTGTGAGCTGTTAGAAGTGATAACATACTACTACTGATTTTCCGTATGAACTGTTAGAAGTGATAATATACTACTGATTTTCCGTGTGAGCTGTTAGAAGTGATAACATACT
>NW_013887580.1:0-279 GCF_000517525.1 Limulus polyphemus
ATCATATTTGAATTCCACCGGTACTCTCTACTAAAGGTGTTTACAGTACGTATTTGAATTCCACCGGTACTCTCTACTAAAGGTGTTTACAGTACGTATTTGAATTCCACCGGTACTCTCTACTAAAGGTGTTTACAGTACGTATTTGAATTCCACCGGTACTCTCTACTAAAGGTGTTTACGTTACATATTTGAATTCCACCGGTACTCTCTACTAAAGGTGTTTACAGTACGTATTTGAATTCCACCGGTACTCTCTACTAAAGGTGTTTACAGTAC
>NW_013887581.1:0-278 GCF_000517525.1 Limulus polyphemus
TAACAACATGTAATGCAAGAGCCAGAAAATGATTACGATTATTTGGCACTTTGGCATAAACACTGCACTACTGACAATTACTTTTTTTAATGGTTGACCCTAGTTGGCATTAGAAGTCATGTTATACTACCACTGGACAAGATTTACTGTTATAATTTGCCCATTGGACAAGTAGTTTTTTTGTTTTCGTGTTTGCTTTATTGCTGGAAAAACATTCCTGAACATTTGTAATTGTGTGCCTCCAAACCTCAAACCAAAACTATATATGCAAATATACA
>NW_013887582.1:0-279 GCF_000517525.1 Limulus polyphemus
ATTCTACTTTATTTCCGTGCAGTAACACTGACTTTCAAAAATGGACGATTTTACTTTATCTCGGTGCAGTAACAATGACTTCAACAATGGACCATTCTACTTTATTTCCGTGCAGTAACACTGACTTTCAAAAATGGACGATTTTACATTATATCGGTGCAGTAACACTGACTTCAAAAATGGACGATTATACTTTATGTCCGAGCAGTAACACTGACTTTCAAAAACGGACGATTTTAGTTTATATCGGTGCAGTAACAATGACTTCAACAATGGACC
>NW_013887583.1:0-279 GCF_000517525.1 Limulus polyphemus
GCAAGGGGATGTGGCGATTTCGGTCTTACAATTAACACCTCCAAGACGAAGGTTGTGCTTCAGCCCGATCCTTGTCGATCTCTAGTTGATCCAGAATTATCCATTGACGGTGTGAACCTGGAGACGGTTGAGAGTTTTCGCTATCTTGGAAGCACGCTCTTGAAGGACGCTAACATCGACATAGAGGTTGACCACCGGATCGCACGTACGAGCTCTGCTTTCGGAAGACTCCGTCGCAGTGTGTGGGAGCGGAGAGGGCTCAGACTAACCTCCAAGCTG
>NW_013887584.1:0-279 GCF_000517525.1 Limulus polyphemus
TACCCCCACTCGACTGCCCCCAGCAATATCTAATTTGCAAAACTTTACACCGGCCCTCATGCACCCTCTATGTAGGTACTGTATATAAACACTGTATGCAGACAATAAAATCACTTTTTGAGAATTACCACACTCTGGTCACTATCACCGGCTCTTAGTGGGAAGGTAGGGAGTGAAGAGTATCAGCAGAGGTAAGTATGTTTGAAAATACATTTTCAGTTTAGGAAAATGATAACTTCCAAAACATACATACCTCTGCTGACACTAATAGCTAGAATC
>NW_013887585.1:0-278 GCF_000517525.1 Limulus polyphemus
GGTTGGATGAGCCCGAAATCTGTTCAATGGATTCTCCGCAGATTGGGTTATCGTTGCAGAGCAGCTAGACGGAAGCCCTTATTAAGACCTGTCAACATAGTCAGACGAAAGAAGTGGGCAAGCGATATGATGACCAAGCCTTTGGACTTTTGGAAGACCGTATTGTTCTCAGACGAATCAAGATTCGCTCAATTTTCGGATAGTGGAAGGATATGGGTCTGGAGAATGCCTCACCAAGAGTTTTGGCTCAACAGATTGCAGCCAACTGTGAAGCATGG
>NW_013887586.1:0-291 GCF_000517525.1 Limulus polyphemus
AAGAATCAATACACAGACAAGTGAAGAATCAACATACAGACGGAAAAATCAATACACGGACAGTGAAGAATCAATACACAGACTGTGAAGAATCAATACAAAGACAGTGAAGAATCAACATACAGACGGAAGAATCAATACACAAACTATGAAGAATCAATACACGGACAGTGAAGAATCAATACACAGACAATGAAGAATCAATACACAGACTGTGAAGAATCAATACACAGACTTGTGAAGAATCAATACAAAGACTGTGAAGAATCAATACAAAGACAGTGAAGAATC
>NW_013887587.1:0-1516 GCF_000517525.1 Limulus polyphemus
TAATGTTTGGTATTGGCCAATGGTTAGATAAATAACATTATTTATCTAACCATTAGCCAACACAAAACAAAACATTGTTCATCTAACCATTAGCTAACACCAAACATTATTTATCTAACCATTAGCCAACTCCAAAGCCAATACCTAATGGTTAGATGAATAATGTTTGGTATTGGCCAATGGTTAGATAAATAATGTTTTGTGTTGGCTAATATCTAACCATTAGCTAATACCAAACATTATTTATCTAACCATTAGCCAACTCCAAACATTATTTATCTAACCGAACAATGTTTGGTATTGGCTAATGGTTAGATGAACAATGTTTGGTATTGCCTAATGGTTAGATGAACAATGTTTGGCATTGGCTAATGATTAGATGAAAAATTTTTGGTATTGGCTAATGGTCAGATGAATAATGTTTCTCATAAAATGGTAAGAATGTTCGGTATTGGCTAATGGTGAGATGAACAATGTTTGGTATTTGCTAATGGTGAGATGAACAATGTTTGGTATTGGCTAATGGTTAGATGAATAATGTTTGGTATTGACTAATGGTTAGATGGCAATACCAAAAACTGTTCATCTAACCCTTAGCCAATACCTAACATTGTTCTACCAAACATTGTTCATCTAACTATTATTGGCTAATGGTTAGATAAACAATGTTTGGTATTGGCTAATTTGTTCATCTAACCTGTTTGGTATTTGCTAATGGTTAGATGATTAATGTTTGGTAATTTCCAATACCAAACATTGTTCATCTAACCATTAGCCAATACCAAACATTGTTCATCTAACCATTAGCCAAAACCAAACATTGTTTATCTAACCATTAGCTAACACCAAACATTATTTATCTAACCATTAGCTAACACCAAACATTATTTATCTAACCATTAACTAATGGTTAGATGAACAATGTTAGGTATTGGCTAGGTGTTAGATGAACCGTGTTTGGTATTGCCTAATAGTTAGATGAACAATGTTTGGTATTGGCTAATGGTTAGATAAACAATGTTTGGTATTGGCTAATGGATTGGTGAATAATGATTGGTATTGGCTTTGTTCATCTAACCATTAGCCAGTAACAAACATTGTTTATCAAACCATTAGCCAATACCAAACAGTGTTCATCTAACCATTTGTTTGGTATTGGCTAATGGTTAGATGAACAATGTTTGGTATTTGCTAATGGTTAGATGAATAATGTTTGGTATTCTCTAATGGTTAGATAAATAATGTTTGGTGTTGGCTAATGGTTAGATAAATAATGTTTTGTGTTAGCTAATGGTTAGATAAACAATGTTTGGTTTTGGCTAATGGATAGGCTATCCATTAGCCAAAACCAAACATTGTTTATCTAACCATTAGCGGTGTGGCTAATGGTTAGGCTAATGGTTAGATGAAAATTGTTTGGTATTAGCTAATGGTTAGATGAATAATGTTTGGTATTGGCTAATGGTTAGATAAATAATGTTTGGTGTTGGCTAATGGTTAGATAAATAATGTTTGG
>NW_013887588.1:0-276 GCF_000517525.1 Limulus polyphemus
CGAGTCGAGCGCCCTAACCACCTGGCCATACCGGGCCTTACTAGTAGAAAATTGATTACTGTGTAGATTGTATATCTGAATATAATATACAATTATCAATTTTTTCTAAAAGTTTTTTATTTTGTTTATTTTTCTTTTTTAAGTGAAAGACGTAGCTGCTGTGCAAGGAGGACAACAATACATAGTCTTTATTAACTTTAAGTGAAAATTCCACAAAATATTATACACTTTTTGTTTAATTCATTCTTTATGTAAATTTATTAGTTAATTTATTCC
>NW_013887589.1:0-279 GCF_000517525.1 Limulus polyphemus
AATTACTAACAGTTACTTTCACCATTCCTTCTTCCAAACACTGTTATGAAAATCAAATCTAGCAGAAAACAAACAAATACTAACAGTTACCCTCATCATTCCTTCTTCCAAACACTGTTATGAAAATCCAATCTAGGAGAAAACGAACAAATACTAACAGTTACCCTCATCATTCGTTCTTCCAAACACTGTTATGAAAATCAAATCTAGCAGAAAACAAACAAATACTAACAGTTACCCTCATCATTCCTTCTTCCAAACACTGTTATGAAAATCAAA
>NW_013887590.1:0-279 GCF_000517525.1 Limulus polyphemus
AAATCTTGTGTCTTCTTTTTGACAGTACACAGTATCGTTAAATCTTGTGTCTTCTTATTAACAGTACACAGTATTGTTAAATCTTGTGTATTCTTATTGACAGTACACAGTATCGTTAAATCTAGTGTCTTCTTATTGACAGGACACATTATTGTTAAATCTTGTGTTTTCTTACTGACAGTACACATTATCGTCAAATATTGTCTCTTCTTATTGACAGTACACAGTATCGTTAAATCTTGTGTCTTCTTATTGAAAGTACACAGTATCGTTAGATTC
>NW_013887591.1:0-279 GCF_000517525.1 Limulus polyphemus
CTATCAGAGGGTTCTAGGTTGATGGATCTTAACCTTTTTTGCTATGTATATTCACTAGTTCGTTCCACAGTATCATGCGAAGTTTCACCTTCCTACGATGCGATTTAAGGGAGTTATTGAAGGTTTTGCGTTTTGTACCAGTACTTAGTACCATTAACATGAATCTTTTTGAATTTTTTTATTAAGGTTCGCCGCAATTTTGCACGTTTACTTACAAGATTCTAAATTATTAGTTTTAGTTTTACGATTTTTGTGGTCGTTTTATGTTACTCTTTTTAT
>NW_013887592.1:0-279 GCF_000517525.1 Limulus polyphemus
AAACATGTAATGACGTGTTCTATCCTCATTGTATTAAAACAAGCAGTTCTAAACATGTAATGACGTGTTCTAACCCCATTGTATTAAAACAAGCAGTTCTAAACATGTAATGACGTGTTCTAACCCCATTGTATTAAAACAAGCAGTTCTAAACATGTAATGATGTATTCTAACCCCATTGTATTAAAACAAGCGTCCAAGTAAAGAACAAGAATGTCGTCATATGAATTTCGTACTGATAAGAAATTCGAATTCAACAAGAAAAGGAAAAGCGTTTAG
>NW_013887593.1:0-277 GCF_000517525.1 Limulus polyphemus
AAGTATGCAACGAACGTTCATATAAAATTTTGAAAAGATCCGTCCAAATGGAACGAAGTACTGGTACAAAACGCAAAACCTTTCATAACTCCCTTAAAATGAACTGTAGGAGGGTGAAACTCTGTATATAACTGTGCAACGATAGAGTGTACCTACATACCTAATTTGGTAAAGAACTATCAATTCAAGAATCTCTGGTAAATGGAAATCGAGAAACAATCGGTAACCAAAAGCTTCACTGTCAGTACACATACGCTTTCAGAGAAGCCAATAAAGG
>NW_013887594.1:0-279 GCF_000517525.1 Limulus polyphemus
GACAGATCCTGAAGACATTCCTTGTTTTGTATTAGTAGGTTACGAAGATGTTCTTTGCTTGGTTCGACAGATCCTGAAGACATTCCTTGTTTTGTATTAGTAGGTTACGAAGATGTTTTTTGCTTGGTTCGACAGATCCTGAAGATATTCCTTGTTTTGTATTAGTAGGTTACGAAGATGTTTTTTGCTTGGTTCGATAGGTTCTGAAGATATTCCTTGTTTTGTATCAGTAGGTTACGAAGATGTTCTTTGCTTCGTTAAATAGGTCTTGAAGATATT
>NW_013887595.1:0-279 GCF_000517525.1 Limulus polyphemus
GAGTTATCCATCAAAATTAGCACTATCTGATATTTTTCTATTGATTTTGCGTCAAAAAAGCACTTTTTTCTTATTTCTAAGAAATTCATATTTTCTCCGAAACACCAAGGCGCATGTTTTTTCCTAAATTTTGGAAAAAATTGTTTTTCCTCATATTTCAATACAGTTAATTAAAGTTAATTTTTTATCTTTTCACGGGACATAATATTTTTCTTCGACGCAATAATGTCTCAGTTTTGAGTTCATCAAAATAAGCACTATCCGATATTTTACTATTGA
>NW_013887596.1:0-279 GCF_000517525.1 Limulus polyphemus
TTATTTCCAACGTGTGAACGTTGCTTTGACTCTTCTGGCGCGTGAACCATTTTTGGACAGAATTGTCACCGGTGATGAAAAATGGCTCAGTCCTATACAAAAATCACTTCCGACCCCCAAACCTGGACTTCATCCGCAGAAAGTGATGCTTTGCATTTGGTGGAACATCAAAGGAGTAATTCATTTCGAACTCCTCGATCCACAGCGAAGTGTCAACGAAGAGATCTATAATCTGCTAAAGGAATGTTTAAATCAGAAACGCTCTTCTCTCGTACAATA
>NW_013887597.1:0-279 GCF_000517525.1 Limulus polyphemus
AAAGTTAGTATCTTTTTAAGTTATTTAAGACTAGAATAGGTAAAATAAGTAATAATAATAATATAATTAAAATTGTTCACATAGCACGCACATGCGTGAGCAGCTTGTGCGTGATGTAATTCAATAGCGTAACGTGAGTTGCACGTTCCCTGAGTGATTTACAACTTATAATGGCACGGATAGCAGTTAGACATGGTTCAAAGGGCAATAAAATAATAAAATTTAATTACAAATAGATGTATAATGTTACGAACTTAGAGCTACTTAGGATAAATGAAT
>NW_013887598.1:0-279 GCF_000517525.1 Limulus polyphemus
CGATTGTTGCAGTTTCGTCCAGTTGTTCCCGTGTCATTCAGTTGTTGGATCAGTTACTTCTCTACCAGTTGTTCCCGTGTCATCCAGGTGTTGGATCAGTTAATTCTCTAACAATTGTTCCCGTGTCTTTCAGTTGTTGGATCAGTTACTTCTCTACTGGTTGTTCCCGTGTCATCCAGGTGTTGGATCAGTTAATTCTACCGATTGTTGCAGTGTCATCCAGGTGCTGGATCAGTTAATTCTCTAATGATTGTTCCTGTGTCATCCAATTGTTGGACT
>NW_013887599.1:0-330 GCF_000517525.1 Limulus polyphemus
AGCCAAATATACTTTCTGTCTGTTTTTCATGCCCATCAGCTCGATAGTTATCCACACTGGTCCCCACAACCTTGCAGAATGTCCTGTCACACCACAGAGTTTCTGTACAGCTTCTGGTACTCCTTTGTTATCCAGCACCTTGATGCTCACAAGGGTTTGCTGAGATGCAGAATCTATGACAAAGTTGCACATTTGGCCACCCAGCTTCCCTGTCACGTAGATACTATGTGAGCTTGCCATTTTACACTTAGCTGTTGGGACTTTCACGATGGGGTTGGCGAGTGTCCCTCAACACCAACCACTACTGGTCTCCTTGAGGCTGACTTGTTG
>NW_013887600.1:0-405 GCF_000517525.1 Limulus polyphemus
ACTTATATATATATATATATATATATGTATATATGGTAAATAAATACTTTTTTAAAAATTTACATCGATATATATATATATATATATATGGTAAATAAATACTTCTGTTAAAAATTCACATCGCTATATATAAATGTATGGTAAATAAAAACTTCTGTTAAAAATTCATATCGAAAAAGATATATATCATAAATAAAAACTTCTGATTAAACATCCTCAACGATATACATATACATGATAAATAAAACTTCTTATTAATTATTCTCAACGATATACATATTAAAAACTTCTGATTAAACATCCTCAACGATATACATATACATGATAAATAAAACTTCTTATTAAATATTCTCAACGATATACATATACATGGTAAATAAAACTTCTGAATAAACATTCACATAG
>NW_013887601.1:0-983 GCF_000517525.1 Limulus polyphemus
GTCTCTGAAGTGTGAATAGAAATAAACAGATTTATCTGTCTCTGAAGTGTGAATAGAAATAAACAGATTTATCTGTCTCTGAAGTGTGAATAGAACTAAACAGATTTATCTGTCTCTGAAGTGTGAATAGAACTAAACAGATTTATCTGTTTCTGAAGTGTGAATAGAACTAAACAGATTTCTCTGTCTCTGAAGTGTGACTAGAAATAAACAGATTTATCTGTTCACACTTCAGAGACAGATAAATCTGTTTATTTCTAGTCACACTTCAGAGACAGATAAATCTGTTTATTTCTAGTCACACTTCAGAGTTTCAGAGACAGATAAATCTGTTTATTTCTAGTCACACTTCAGACACAGATAAATCTGTTTATTTCTAGTTCTATTCACACTTCAGAGACAGATAAATCTGTTTAGTTCTATTAACACTTCAGAGACAGATAAATCTGTTTAGTTCTAGTCACACTTCAGAGACAGATAAATCTGGTTAGTTCTAGTCACACTTCAGAGACAGATAAATCTGTTTATTTCTAGTCACACTTCAGAGACAGATAAATCTGTTTAGTTCTAGTCACACTTCAGAGACAGATAAATCTGTTTAGTTCTAGTCACACTTCAGAGACAGATAAATCTGTTTATTTCTAGTCACAGAGACAGATAAATCTGTTTAGTGAAGTGTGAATAGAAACAGATAAATCTGTTTATCTGAAGTGTGAATAGAACTAACCAGATTTATCTGTCTCTGAAGTGTGACTAGAACTAAACAGATTTATCTGTCTCTGAAGTGTGACTAGAACTAAACAGAATTATCTGTCCCTGAAGTATGAATAGAACTAAACAGATTTATCTGTCTCTGAAGTGTGAATAGAAATAAACAGATTTATCTTTCTGTGAAGTGTGAATAGAGATAAACAGATTTATCTTTGTGAAGTGTGAATAGAGATAAACAGATTTATCTTTGTGAAGTGTGAATAGAACTAAAC
>NW_013887602.1:0-278 GCF_000517525.1 Limulus polyphemus
GGCAGTGGGTATGAGTCTTTTTCGGTTATACTGTTAAGAGCCCCGAAGTTCACACAGCAACGTTGGGTCCCATCCTTCTTCTGGACTAATACGACGGGAGCTGACCAGGGACTATCTGATTTCTTGACTATCCCTTCTTTAATTAGACCATCCGTGACCTTCTCTATCTCTTATCGCTTTGCTGGAGCTATTCTCCTCGGAGCGATCTTTATTGGATGGTGATTGCCTGTGTTTATTCTGTGCTCTACAAGGTTTGTGCAGCCGAGGTCATGATCTTC
>NW_013887603.1:0-279 GCF_000517525.1 Limulus polyphemus
GACTACAGCAGTGGTTGGAGGAGAAAGAAAATAAACAAGAAGAGAGATTACAGCAGTTGTTGGAGGAAAAAGAAAATAAACAAGAAGAAAGATCACAGCAGTTGTTGGAGGAAAAAGAAAAGAAACAAGAAGACAAATTACAGCAGTGGCAACGGGAACAAGAAAGGAAACAAGAAGTACAAATGGAAAACATTAGTACATTTAAAAGCGAATTAGATACGTTAAAGAACGATTTATTGTCTGTTACACAAGGAGAATACATTGACCATCGACTTAATC
>NW_013887604.1:0-277 GCF_000517525.1 Limulus polyphemus
CACTCAGAATAGGTATCAACAAATCATACTTCTCACCAGGCTACCAATCAACAAATCATACTTCTCACACAGAATATGTATCAACAAATCATACTTTTAACCAGGCTACCAATCAAGAAATCATACTTCTCACTCAGAATAGATATCATCAAATCACACTTCTAACCAGGCTACCAATCAAAAAATCTTACTTCTCATTCTTAATAGGTATCAACAAATCGTACTTCTAACAGGCTACCAATCAACAAATCATACTTCTCACACAGAATTAGGATCA
>NW_013887605.1:0-279 GCF_000517525.1 Limulus polyphemus
TTATTACAAATAATTATTACAAACACTGATTTATAAACAAAAGTTTCACAAACTTACAAGCAATATAAAGTCTTCTTTCTAGTTTGAAACTCCCTTGATATCTTATTGAGGGTTTACGATGAGCGAGTTAATTACGAGTTGACGTAAGTACGATTCGCTGGGAAGCTAGCTAGCTTTGTCCTTAGCCAGATACGCTAGGTTTTCCACTGTTGAAGTTAGGTAAAAATACTAATGTCCGATGAGAATCCGCTAAAGTTAAATAATTTGTAACGTTCGAAC
>NW_013887606.1:0-504 GCF_000517525.1 Limulus polyphemus
GGGTTAGAGAAGTTGAGCTGGCTGTATAGTACAGTTGTTATTTTTATCTGTGGGTTAAAAAAGTTTACCTGGCTGTATAGTACAGTTGTTGTTTTTATCTGTGGGTTAGAAAAGTTTAGCTGGTTGTATAGTACAGTTGTTGTTTTTATTTGTGGGTTAGATAAGTTTAGCTGGTTGTATAGTACAGTTGTTGTTTTTAGCTGTGGGTTAGAAAAGCTTACCTGGCTGTATAGTATAGTTGCTGTTTCTATCTGTGAGTTAAAAAGTTTACCTGGCTGTAACAACTGTACTATATTTTTAACTGTGGGTTAAAAAAATTTACCTGGCTGTATAGTATAGTTGTTGTTTTTATCTATGGGTTAGAAAAGTTTACCTGGATGTATAGTACAGTTGTTGTTTTTATCTATGGGTTAGAAAATTTTAGCTGGCTGTATAGTACAGTTGTTATTTTTATCTGTGGGTTAAAAAAGTATACGTGGTTGTATTGTACAGTTGTTGTTTTTA
>NW_013887607.1:0-446 GCF_000517525.1 Limulus polyphemus
CAGTATTGCTAAATCGTGTGTATTCTTATTGAGAGTACACAGTATTGTTAAATCTTCTGTCTTCTTATTGAAAATACACAGTATTGTTTTATCTTGTGTCTTCTTATTGAAAGTACACAATATCGTTAAAGAAGACACAAGATTATTGAGAGTACAAACGATACTGAAAATGTGTCTTCCTATTGACAGTACACAGTATAGTTAAATCTTGTGTCTTCTTATTGAAAGTACACATTATCGTTGAATATTGTGTCTTCTTATTGACAGTACACAGTATCGTTAAATTTTGTGTCTTCTTATTGACAGTACACAGTATCGTTAAATCTTGTATCTTCTTATTGACAGTACACAGTATCGTTAAATCTTGTGTCTTCTTATTTAGAGTACACAGTATTGTTAAATCTTGTGTCTTCTTATTAGGAGTACACAGTATAGTTAAATCTTGT
>NW_013887608.1:0-279 GCF_000517525.1 Limulus polyphemus
TAGCATGCTTTCAAGACATTGAAGGAAAAATTGGAGATGGGAAAGTGACGACCTGGCAAACGGTTATACCGAGAAAGTTACGGGAAGCTGTGCTGCGTCAATCCCATGATACTTTAACAGGAGGACACCTCTGAGTTAAGAAGACATTGAGTCACCTACGACAAAGATTTTACTGGATAAGTATGAGGCAAGATGTGGAAGAATGGTGCAGAACATGCAGTACATGTTGTGCTAAAAGGGGACCCAAGCATAAGGGACGTGCTCCAATGAAGTTATATC
>NW_013887609.1:0-279 GCF_000517525.1 Limulus polyphemus
AATGTTGCATGTAAAAACGCAAGTATGCAACGAACGTTCATACAACATTTGGAGATGATCCGTCCAAATGGAACGAAGTACTGGTACAAAACGCAAAACGTACCATAACTACTTTAATACAAATAGTAGGAAGGTAAAACTCTGCATATTACTACGCAACGTTAAACTGTACCTACATACCAAATTTGGTGAAGAATCATCAATTTAGGACCTCTGGTAACAAGAAATCGAAAACAATCAGTAACCAAAAGCTTCACTGCAGTACTACATACGCTTTCA
>NW_013887610.1:0-278 GCF_000517525.1 Limulus polyphemus
CTTATTTTTTCCTCCATCTATTGAGAGATAACTGAACTTCCAAGTATTTTTTCTTAATTTTTTCGCCATCTATTGAGAAATAATTAAACTTCCAATTATTTCTTCTTAATTTTTTCTCCATCTATTGAGAGATAATTAAACTTCCAAGTATTTTTTTCTTAATTGTTTCTCCATCTATTGAGAGATAATTGAACTTCCAAGTATTTTTTATAATTTCTTTCTCCATCTATTGAGAGATAACTGAACTTCCAAGTTATTTTTTCTTAATTTTTCCTAAC
>NW_013887611.1:0-524 GCF_000517525.1 Limulus polyphemus
AAAGATTTAACGATACTGTGTACTGTCAATAAGAAGACACAAGATTTAACGATACTGTGTACTGTCAATAAGAAGACACAAGATATTTAACGATACTGTGTACTGTCAATAAGAAGACACAAGATTTAACGATACTGTGTACTGTCAATAAGAAGACACAAGATTTAACGATACTGTGTACTGTCAATAAGAAGACCAGTATCGTTAAATCTTGTTGTACTGTCAATAAGAAGACACAAGATTTAACAATGCTGTGTACTCTCAATAAGAAGACACACGATTTAGCAATACTGTGTACTATACAAAAAGGCCCAAGATTTAACGATACTGTGTACTGTCAATAAGAAGACACAAGATTTAACGATACTGTGTACTGTCAGTAAGAAAACACAAGATTTAACGATACTGTGGACTGTCAGTAAGAAGACACAAGATTTAACGATACTGTGTACTGTCAATAAGAAGACATAAGATTTAACGATACTGTGTACTGTCAATAAGAAGACACAAGATTTAACGATACT
>NW_013887612.1:0-280 GCF_000517525.1 Limulus polyphemus
CGCTTTCAATTTTTAATCAGAAGTTTTTATTTACCATATATATATATCGATGTGAATGTTTAATGAGTAGTTTATGTTTACCATATATATATATCGATGTGAATGTTTTATCAGAAGTTTTAAATTACCACATATATATATCTTTGTAAATGTTTAATCAGATGTTCTATTTACCAAATATGTATATATCGTCGTAAGTGTTTAATCAGAAGTTTTTATTTACCATACATATATATATATATATAGCGATGTGAATTTTTTAACAGAAGTTTTTATTTAC
>NW_013887613.1:0-513 GCF_000517525.1 Limulus polyphemus
TTTTGAGATGAGTGATAAATAATGGGATGATAAAATGTTGAGATGTCTGGTAAATAATGGGATGATAAAATGTTGAGATGACTGTTAAAAAATGAGATGATAATATGTTGAGATGACTGATAAATAAGGAGATGATAAAATGTTTTGATGAGTGATAAATAATGGGATGATAAGATGTTGAGATGTCTGGTAAATAATGGGATGATAAAATGTTGAGATGACTGATAAATAATGAGATGATAAAATGTTGTGATGACTGATAAATAGTGAGATGATAAAACATCTCAACATTTTATCATTTCATTATTTATCAGTCATCTCAACATTTTATCATCCCATTATTTATTATCCATCTCAACATTTTATCATCCCGTTATTTATCAGTCATCTCAACATTTTATCATTCATTATTTATCAGTCATCTCAACATTTTATCATCCCATTATTTAACAGTCATCTCAAAATTTTATCATCCCATTATTTATCAGTCATCTCAACAAACTGTTAAATAAT
>NW_013887614.1:0-279 GCF_000517525.1 Limulus polyphemus
GATTATGGGGGTTATATATTCGGAAACTAGAGTTACACCTAAGTGTTCATGGAGTAGTTGTACCAAGTAAGGCTAAAGATGAGTATGGTGGTTTTAAATTCTGTAACTAGAATTACACCTAGGTGTTCATGGAGTAATTGTACCACATAAGGCTAAAGATTATTATGATGGTTACAAATTCTATATCTAGAGTTACACCTAGATATTCGTCGAGTTGTTGTAACAAATAACGCTAAAGATTAGTATAGGGGTTAAACATTCGGAACCTAGAGTTACACC
>NW_013887615.1:0-370 GCF_000517525.1 Limulus polyphemus
TGTTGAAGTTGTAGGATATGTTGTGGTGTCTACTATGGATGATGAATGTTGTTGAAGTTGTAAGATATGTTGTAATGTCTACTATGGATGATGAATGATGTTGAAGTTGTAAGATATTTTGTACTGTCTACGATGTATGATGAATGTTGTTGAAGTTGTAAGATATGTTGTACTGTTTACTATGGATGATAAATGATGTTGAAGTTGTAAGATATGTTGTACTGTCAACTATGGATGATGAATGTTGTTGAAGTTGTAAGATATGTTGAACTATCTACTATGGATGGTGAATGATGTTGAAGTTGTAAGATATGTTGTACTGTCTACATTCATCATCCATAGGTTGTTGAAGTTGTAAGATATGTTGTAC
>NW_013887616.1:0-805 GCF_000517525.1 Limulus polyphemus
ACAAAACCTTGTCGAAACGTTGTACATTTGCTGTTATGTTAAACTTATATTAAAGTTTTTCTTCATTACCCATTCAAGCCGTCTCCAGCCTTTATTAAGTAAATGTTTACATACTGTTCTGTCCTGATGTTAATGTCTACATACATAGAGTAGGTATTGAGTAAATGCTTACATACTGTTCTATACTGATGTTACTGTCTACATACATAGAGTGTAAAACAGTATGTAAACATTTACTCAATAACTACTCTATGTATGTAGACAGTAACATCAGTATAGAACAGTATGTAAACATTTACTCAATAACTACTCTATGTATGTAGACAGTAACATCAGTATAGAACAGTATGTAAACATTTACTCAATAACTACTCTATGTATGTAGACAGTAACATCAGTATAGAACAGTATGTAAACATTTACTCAATAACTACTCTATGTATGTAGACAGTAACATCAGTATAGAACAGTATGTAAATATTTACTCAATAACTTGATGTTACTGTCTACATACATAGAGTAGTTATTGAGTAAATGTTTACATACTCAACTACTCTATGTATGTAGACAGTAAATTGAGTCATCAGTATAGAACAGTATGTAAACATTTACTCAATAACTACTCTATGTATGTAGACAGTAATGATGTTACTGTCTACATACATAGAGTAGTTATTGAGTAAATGTTTACATACTGTTCTATACTGATGTTAATGTCTACATACATAGAGTAGTTATTGAGTAAATGTTTAAATACTGTTCTATATTGATGTTACTGTCTACATACATAGAGTAGTTATTGAGT
>NW_013887617.1:0-300 GCF_000517525.1 Limulus polyphemus
TTTTCAGAAATATGTATATCCACGTTTCTATTCATATTTATAGTATCCTTTTTAATGTGATTTCTGTAAGTATGATATAGTATGTTTTCCTTTGGTATTTACTATTATTAGTGTATATAAAGCTTAATCCTAGTTAGTAGATTTAGAAGATTTCCTAGAGCAAACTATATTTTTTTTTATATTTAGCTTTAGACGTTCTGTCTCTCCTTTCACTATGTTGTTAACACTATTTCCTACAGTAAACTATATTTTTCTAAATTTAGTTTTCGATTTACGCGGTTTGTCTCTCCTTTCATTATG
>NW_013887618.1:0-279 GCF_000517525.1 Limulus polyphemus
AGAACTGCAATAAATAAATACACTGTGTGGTCAAACTGAACAATAAAACTGCAAGAAATAAATACACTGTGTAGTCAAACTGAACAATAGAACTGCAATAAATGAATACATTGTATGGTCAAACTGAACAATAGAACTGCAATAAATAAATACACTGTGTAGTCAAACTGAATAATAAAACTGCAATAAATAAATACACTGTGTAGTCAAACTGAACAATAAAACTGCAAGAAAAAATACACTGTGTAGTCAATCTGAACAATAGAACTGCAAGAAATA
>NW_013887619.1:0-358 GCF_000517525.1 Limulus polyphemus
CTATGACATAAATATAAGTAAACAAACTGGTACTTTCTACAAAACACGGTAATACCTACAGCCCCTATTTCTATGACATAAAGTAAGTAAACAAACAGGTACTTTCTACAAAACACGGTAATACCTACAGCCCCTATTTCTATGACATAAAATAAGTAAACAAACAGGGACTTTCTACTAAACACGGTGATACCTACAGCCCCTATTTCTATGACATAAAATAAGTAAACAAACAGGTATTTTCTACTAAACACGGTAATGCCTACAGCCCCTATTTCTATGACATAAATTAAGTAAACAAACAGGTACTTTCTACAAAACACGGTAATACCTACAGCCCCTATTTCTATGACATAAA
>NW_013887620.1:0-473 GCF_000517525.1 Limulus polyphemus
GGTTAGTTTGTTAATCCCCACGTCAAATAATTATATTCTATACACAGTGTATAATTTATTACGTGTGTCTACCAACACGAGGTTAGTTTGTTAATCCCCACGTCAAATAATTATATAATATACACAGTGTATAATTTATTACGTGTGTCTACCAACACAAGGTTAGTTTGTTAATCCCCACGTCAAATAATTATATTCTATACACAGTGTATAATTTATTACGTGTGTCTACCAACACAAGGTTAGTTTGTTAATCCCCACGTCAAATAATTATATTCTATACACAGTGTATAATTTATTACGTGTGTCTACCAACACAAGGTTAGTTTGTTAATCCCCATGTCAAATAATTATATTATATACAGAGTGTATAATTTATTACGTGTGTCTACCAACACGAGGTTAGTTTGTTAATCCCCACGTCAAATAATTATATTCTATACACAGTGTATAATTTATTACGTGTGTCTACC
>NW_013887621.1:0-585 GCF_000517525.1 Limulus polyphemus
TACACAGTAGTTCCTCTCTGGTCTACTTTACACCCTACTGAAGTAGGCCACCACATGTTCGTTTTCGCCCACTTTCTGAGACAACACTCCTCCAATTCCGACATAACTAGCATCACAATCCAATATGTACGGCAGTGAGGGATCTGGAAGCCTTAAATATGGAGCAGAGGCCAACTTTTCCTTCAACGTCTTGAAGGAATGCTGGCAAGAAACTGTCCATTCAAACTTTTGGCCTTTTTTAGTCAAATCATGTAGTGGAGTAGCTATAGTTGCAAAGTCCTGGCCAACACCAGACAATGTGGGAGAGTTAAGAAGTTTCTTGGGACTCTGTACCTATTACCGGAAGTTTGTGAATCACGCACTGCTTTCACCTTGTCAGGATCAGTTTGCACACCATGCTCACTTACAATGTGACCTAAGTAAAGCACCTCTTTCTGGAACAAGTGGCATTTCTTGGGATGGAGGTTGACGTTTGCTGCTTGCAAACGCTTGAATACTTCCTCTAGCCGGGACATTTCCTCATCAAACGTTGTTGCAAACACACTGACATCATCCAGGTACACTAGGGCTATCCTCCATTGTAGG
>NW_013887622.1:0-539 GCF_000517525.1 Limulus polyphemus
TTTTTCGGCAGAAAAGCACCTTTTTTCATTTTTCAAAAAAATCTAATGTTTTCACCAAAAACCAAGCCCATGTTTTTTCCAAAATTTTAAAAAAATTGTTTTTGCTCATATTTCAATACAAAGATGCCCTTGATGTAAGACTTTCAAAATGCAGAACCTTTCATCAAAATTTCCAATAGTAATTTCAAAATCTGTTAACAAACTTCTCCTATCTTCGATTTTACTGTTTTTGAAAAAGGTGCTTTTTTGACGCAAATATCATAGAAAAATATTGGATAGTGCTTATTTCATCGGTAAACTCAAAACATAGATATTATAGTATTAACGAAAAATATTACATCCCGTGAAAAGCTAAAAATAAAATAAAATTTTCGCTATCCCAGAATAACAACAATAGAAAAGATGGGGTTTGTTTTATATAAAAGAAGTCATGGGCTTTTAGATGGTGGGATTTTGTTTGAATAATCGTATTTTTAAAGCTCTTCTTCGTTTACAATATAACTGAAAAAAAATTTTTCAACAAAACTGATGTTTTCACC
>NW_013887623.1:0-279 GCF_000517525.1 Limulus polyphemus
CATGGAGTAGTTGTACCATGTAAGGTTAAAGATGAATAATGTGGTTATAAATTCGATAACTAGAGTTACCCCTAATTGTTCGTGGAGTAGTTGTACCAAGTAAGGCTAAAGATGAGTATGATGGTTATAAATTCATTAACTAGAGTTACACATACGTGTTCATGGAGTCGTTGTACCAAGTAAGGCTAAAGATGAGTATGGTGGTTATAAATTCTGTAACTAGAGTTACACCTAAGTTTTCATGAAGTAGTTGTACTAAGTAAGGCTAAAAATGAGTAT
>NW_013887624.1:0-279 GCF_000517525.1 Limulus polyphemus
CAATACTGTGTACTGTCAATAAGAAACACAAGATTCAAAGATACTGTGTACTGTCAATAAGAAGACACAAGATTTAAGGATACTGTGTACTGTCAATAAGAAGACACAATATTCAACGATAATGTGTACTCTCAGTAAGAAAACACAAGATTTAACAATAATGTGTACTGTCAATAAGAAGACACAATATTCAACGATAATGTGTGCTGTCAGTAAGAAAACACAAGATGTAACAATAATGTGTCCTGTCAATAAGAAGACACAAGATATTACGATACT
>NW_013887625.1:0-281 GCF_000517525.1 Limulus polyphemus
CTATAGAGGAAGATAAAGCGCAAAAAAAAGTGTGGCAGTAATGGTGGTGTCGAAGCGTCAAGATGGGAAAGAACTATTCAGTGTGCTGATGGATCACGCGTGCTTGCTCATTTGAACATAAGTAGGCCTAAAAACTTCTAAATGCAAATTTATATATATATATAATAATCCCCTGGGCAATGCTGGGTACCTCAGCTTGCTAGTAATAAGACCGATTTCTGCCCTCAATGGATAACTGAGTTGAGAAGTCAATGTCATCTCCCATCTCTGTCCCCACCATT
>NW_013887626.1:0-278 GCF_000517525.1 Limulus polyphemus
GTATCATTAAATCTTATGACTTGTTATGATAGTACACAGTATCGTTAAATCTTTTGTCTTCTTATTGACAGTACACAGTATTGATAATTCCTTTATCTTCTTATTGACAGGACACAGTATTGTTAAATTATGTCTTCTTATTGACAGTACACAGTATTGATAAATCCTTTATCTTCTTATTGACAGGATACAATATTGTTAAATTTTGTGTCTTCTTATTGACAGTACACAGTATTGATAAATCCTGTATCTTCTTATTGACAGGACACAGTATTGTT
>NW_013887627.1:0-300 GCF_000517525.1 Limulus polyphemus
CCACTAATAACATGTTTTGTAAAGAAAAATCGTAGAAAATCCTGGTTTGTCAAGTTTTTGGTAAGAAATATATAGAACAAACATCATCTTCCTTGGATATAAGACGCAAAGAACAACAAGGTCACATACGTAGAGATGAGTGTTGGATATGTACTTTAACATGCTTATTAATTTTTTTCCGGTCTCAAAACACTTAGAGACGAAATTTTTCTCCTACCTTAACCTCCCACCCCCCAAACAAGGCCAAGACTGTTTAGAAATAAACAAAGCCATAAAAGCAAGCCGATCTTTCACTAAACC
>NW_013887628.1:0-236 GCF_000517525.1 Limulus polyphemus
TGTGTACTGTCAATAAGAAGACACACGATTTAACAATACTGTGTACTGTCAATAAGAAGACACAAGATTTAACAATACTTGACAGTACACAGTATTGTTAAATCTTTTCTCTTCTTATTGACAGTACACAGTATAGTTAAATCTTGGTCTTCTTATTGACAGTACACAGTATCGTTAAATCTTGTGTTTTCTTATTGACAGTACACAGTATCGTTAAATCCACAAGATTTAACGAT
>NW_013887629.1:0-508 GCF_000517525.1 Limulus polyphemus
TTATTTATTGTAACCCTCTATCCACATTTATTGTAACCCTCTATCCTTATTTATTGTACCCCTCTATCCCCATTTATTGTAACCTTCTATCCTTATTTATTGTAACCCTCTATCCACATTTATTGTACCCCTCTATCCACATTTATTGTAACCTTCTATCCTTATTTATTGTAACCCTCTATCCACATTTATTGTAACCCTCTATCCTTATTTATTGTATCCCTCTGTCCCCATTTATTGTAACCCTCTATCCCCATTTATTGTAACCTTCTATCATTATTTATTGTACCCCTCTATCCCCATTTATTGTAACCTTCTATCCTTATTTATTGTATCCCTCTATCTTTATTTATTGTAACCTTCTATCTTTATTTATTGTATCCCTCTATCCCCATTAACTGCCAACAAGTCATTCTCAACCATATTACTGAACATTTCCGTTCATCACTACAGCGTGGTTTTATCTAATTGTATCTTTTTTTTGCTCATAATGTAACAGCAAATGTTT
>NW_013887630.1:0-888 GCF_000517525.1 Limulus polyphemus
AAGATTTAACGATACTGTGTACTGTCAATAAGAAGACACAATATTCAACGATAATGTGTACTGTCAGTAAGAAAATAATATTTAACAATAATGTGTCCTTTCAATAAGAAGTCACAAGATTTTACGATACTGTGTACTGTCAATAAGAAGACACAAGATTTAACGATACTGTGTACTGTCAATAAGAAGACACAAGTATTTAACGATACTGTGTACTGTCAATAAGAAGACACAATATTCAACGATAATGTGTACTGTCAGTAAGAAACACAAGATTTTTGTGTCTTCTTATTGACAGTACACAGTATCGTTGATTTAACGATACTGTGTACTGTCAATAAGAAGACACAAGATTTAACGATACTGTGTACTGTCAATAAGAAAACACAATATTTAACGATACTGTGTACTGTCAATAAGAAAACACAATATTCAACGATCATGTGTACTGTCAGTAAGAAAACACAAGATTTAACAGTAATGTGTCCTGTCAATAAGAAGACACAAGATTTAACGATTATGTATACTGTCAATAAGAAGACACAAGATTTAACGATACTGTTTGTGTCTTCTTATTGACAGTACGTTGAATATTGTGTCTTCTTATTGACAGTACACAGTATCGTTAAATCGATACTGTGTACTGTTAATAAGAAGACACAATATTCAACTTTAATGTGTACTGTGAATAAGAAGGTACAAGATTTAACAATAATGTGTACTGTCAATAAGAAGACACAAGATTTAACGATACTGTGTACTGTCAATAAGAAGACACATGATTTAACAATAATGTGTCCTGTCAATAAGAAGACACAAGATTTAACGATACTGTGTACTGTCAGTAAGAAGACACAAGAGTATCGTTAAAAAGTACACGTCAATAAG
>NW_013887631.1:0-278 GCF_000517525.1 Limulus polyphemus
TATGAGTTAGACGGTAATAACTTGTGTAGAATATAATGATGAGATAGACTGTAATAACTTGTGTAGAATATAATGTTGAGATAGACTGTAATAACTTGTGTAGAATATATTGATGAGACGGACTGTAATAACGTGTGAAGTATATTATGATGAGTTAAACTGTAATAAATTGTGTAGAATATAATGATGAGATAGACTGTAATAATTTGTGAAAATATAATGATGAGACAGACTGTAATAACTTGTGTAGAATATAATGATGAGACGGACTGTAATAG
>NW_013887632.1:0-279 GCF_000517525.1 Limulus polyphemus
CAAGGTGTAAGTTTTGTCACACGTGCACTAGCAAGGTGTAAGTTTTGTCACACGTGCACTAATAAGGATGTAAGTTTTGTCACACATGCACCAGTAAGGATGTAAGTTTGCCACACATGGACTAGCAAGGATGTAAGTTTTGCCACACGTGCACTAGTAAGGATGTAAGTTTTGCCACACGTGCACTAGTAAGGATGTAAGTTTTATCACACGTGCACTAGTAAGGATGTAAGTTTGTCACACATGCACTAGTAACGATGTAAGTTTTGTCACATGTGC
>NW_013887633.1:0-571 GCF_000517525.1 Limulus polyphemus
ACCACTCTACGTTCTTAACAACAACAACAACAACCTATATCAATCCAGGGTACCTCTCTACGTTCTTAACAACAACAACAACAACCTATATCAATCCAGGGTACCACTCTACGTTCTTAACAACAACAACAACAACCTATATCAATCCAGGGTACTACTCTACATTATGACAACAACAACAACATCCTATATCAACCCAGGGTACCTCTCTACGTTATTAACAACAACATCCGATATCAACCCAGGGTACCACTCTACGTTATTAACAACAACAACATCCTATATCAACCCAGGGTACCACTCTACGTTATTAACAACAACATCCGATATCAACCCAGGGTACCACTCTACGTTATTAACAACAACATCCGATATCAACCCAGGGTACTACTCTACGTTATTAACAACAACATCCTATATCAATCCAGGGTACCACACTACGTTATGACAACAACATCCTATATCAACCCAAGGTACCACTCTACGTTCTTAACAACAACATCCTATATCAACCCAGGGTACCACTCTACGTTATTAACCACAACGTCCTATATCAACCCAGGGTACCTTT
>NW_013887634.1:0-279 GCF_000517525.1 Limulus polyphemus
GGTCATTAACCATTTTAGAGGTGCATGATCTGTAATAATGGTAAACTTTCGGCCATATAAATAACAACGAAAAGTTTTAATTCCATGTACTACAGCCAAGCACTCTTGTTCTGTAACTGAGTAGTTTATTTCGGCTTTTCCTAACTGTCTACTTTGATAAGCTATAGGGTGTTCTTTACCGTTTTCATCTAACTGTGATAATACTGCTCCTATAGCGAAACCTGAAGCATCCGTGCTTAGTATAAATTCTTTACTAAAATCTGGGTAGCTTAATATCGG
>NW_013887635.1:0-279 GCF_000517525.1 Limulus polyphemus
AAAGTGATAGGAGGGATTCATTTCAGGCTATCCTATCTACGTATGTCAAGAAGTATGATTCAAGGCGATAGGAGTGATTCATTTCAGGCTATCCTATCTACGTATGTCAAGAAGTATGATTCAAAGTGATAGGAGTGATTCATTTCAGGCTATCCTATCTACGTATGTCAAGAAGTATGATTCAAGGTGATAGGAGTGATTCATTTCAGGCTATCCTATCTACGTATGTCAAGAAGTATGATTCAAGGTGATAGGAGTGATTCATTTCAGGATATCCTG
>NW_013887636.1:0-279 GCF_000517525.1 Limulus polyphemus
GTTATAAATTCGGAAACTAGAGTTACATCTACGTGTTCATGGAGTAGTTGTATCAAGTAAGGCTAAGGATGAGTATGGTGGATATAAATTCGGTAACTAGAGTTACACCTAAGTGTTCATGGAGTAGTTGTATCAAGTAAGGCTAAGGATGAGTATGGTGGTTATAAATTCTGTAACTAGATTTGCACCTAGGTGTTTATGGCGTAGTTGTACCAAGTAAGGCTAAAAATGAGTATGGTGGATATATATTCGGTGACTATTGTTACACATAGGTTTTTA
>NW_013887637.1:0-279 GCF_000517525.1 Limulus polyphemus
TTGCTTCAGTTGTTCTACACGACTATACTCTTGCTTCAGTTGTTTTACACAACTATTCTATTGCTTCAGTTGTTCTACACAACTATACTCTTGCTTCAGTTGTTCTACACAACTATGCTATTGCTTCAGTTGTTCTACACAACTATACTCTTGCTTCAGTTGTTCAACACTACTATACTCTTGCTTCAGTTGTTCTACACAACTATGCTATTGCTTTAGTTGTTCTACACAACTATGCTATTGCTTCAGTTGTTCTACACAACTATGCTCTTGCTTCAG
>NW_013887638.1:0-279 GCF_000517525.1 Limulus polyphemus
ATTTCGTAATCTGTTATCAAAATTTCGGTTATCTTCGATTTTACTGTTTTTTGTTTCCTCTTATGTTGTAAACAGAGATGAGCTTTAAAAAGAAGATTATTCAAACAAAATCTCAGCGTCTAAAAGGCCATGCCATCTTCTTATTAAATAAACTCCACCTTTTCGATTGTTTTTACTCTGGGTTAGAGAAAGTTAAATTTTTTTTAGCTTTTCACGGTACATAATTGTTTTGGTTAATGCTATAATGTCTCAGTTTTGAGTTTTACGACGATATAAGCA
>NW_013887639.1:0-279 GCF_000517525.1 Limulus polyphemus
TGTGATGGTTTGGGGAGCTGTTTGGGTTGGTGGAGTGCGTTGGCAATATAAATTTGGCGAAATACGTCGAAATATTGTAGGAAGGACTTTTGCCACTTTATTCCTCGGGTTTCGTGGACAAGAACACAACGTTGTTCCAGGAAGATGGAGCACCGTATCACACTGCTAGAAACACCCAAAAGTGGCAGGAAGAAAATGGTATCCAGAAGTTGCCCTGACCGAGTCAATCTCCTGACATGAACCCCATCGAAAACCTTTGGGCCATACTCGACCGGCAAG
>NW_013887640.1:0-277 GCF_000517525.1 Limulus polyphemus
TCGTTAAGTCTTGTGTCTTCTTATTGACAGTACACAGTATCGTTAAATCTTGTGTCTTCTTATTGAAAGTACACAGTATCGTTAAATCTTGTGTCTTCTTATTGACAGTACACAGTATATTTAAATCTTGTGTCTTCTTATTGACAGTACACAGTATCGTTAAATCTTGTGTCTTCTTATTGACAGTACACAGTATCGTTAAATCTTGTGTCTTCTTATTGACAGTACACAGTATCGTTAAATCTTGTGTCTTCTTATTGATAGTACACAATATTGC
>NW_013887641.1:0-279 GCF_000517525.1 Limulus polyphemus
AAGTGTTTGTTTCTAGTTGAAAACAATAATACACAATAAGCTATCTGTGCTGTATGTAAATGGATATCAACACCTATACTTAATACAGGTAGCAAGTGTTTGTTTCTAGTTAAAAACAAAGATACACAATAAGCTATCTGTGCTGTATGTAAACGGATATCAAAACCTAAACTTACTACAGGTAGTAAGTGTTTGTTTCTAGTTAGAAACAAAGATACACAATAAGCTATCTGTGCTGTATGTAAACGGATATCAACACCTATACTTACTACAGGTAGT
>NW_013887642.1:0-713 GCF_000517525.1 Limulus polyphemus
AATTCAGTTGTTTTTGTAGTACACCGGTTGGATACAAAGTGTCTACTGGTACAATTCAGTTGTTTTTGTAGTACACTGGTTGGATACAGAGTATCTACTGGCACAATTCAGTTGTTTTTGTAATACACCGGTTGGATACAGAGTATCTACTGGTACAATTCAGTTGTTTTTGTAGTACACCGGTTGTATACAGAGTATCTACTGGTACAATTCAGTTGTTTTTGTAGTACACCGGTTGGATACATAGTATCTACTGGTACAATTCAGTTGTTTTTGTAATACACCGGTTGGATACAGAGTATCTACTGGTACAACTACAAAAACAACTGAATACACCGGTTGGATACAGAGTATCTAAACCGGTGTACTACAAAAACAACTGAATTGTACCAGTAGATACTCTGTATCCAATCGGTGTACTACAAAAACAACTGAACTGTGTCAGTAGATACTCTGTATCCAACCGGTGTACTACAAAAACAACTGAACTGTGTCAGGGTATACAGAGTATCTACTGGCACAGTTCAGTTGTTTTTGTAGTACACCGGTTGGATACAGAGTATCTACTGGTACAGTTCAGTTGTTTTTGTAGTACACCGGTTGTATACAGAGTATCTATTGGTACAGTTCAGTTGTTTTTGTAGTACACTGGTTGGATACAGAGTATCTATTGGTACAATTCAGTTGTTTTTGTAGTACACCGGTTGGATTCA
>NW_013887643.1:0-279 GCF_000517525.1 Limulus polyphemus
CCACATGTTGAAATTATACAGGGTGTTCGAAAAGTCTGGAACAATAGACACTTGAACGAGTTTTACAGAATGTGTTCTACATGTTGTTGAAATTGTACACGGTGTTCGAAAAGTCTGGAACAATAGACACTTGAACGAGTTTTACAGAATGTGTTCTACATGTTGTTGAAATTGTACAGGGTGTTTGAAAAGTCTGGAACAATAGACACTTGAACGAGTTTTACAGAATGTGTTCTACATGTTGTTGACATTATACACGGTGTTCGAAAAGTCTGGAAC
>NW_013887644.1:0-508 GCF_000517525.1 Limulus polyphemus
TATTCGTTGGTAAAAGAGTAGCCCAAGAATTGGCGGTAGGTGGTTTTACACTAGTCTTACACTGCTAAATTAGGGACGGCTAGCGCAGATAGCCCTCGTGTAGCTTTGCGCGAAATTGAAAACAAACAAACTTTGTTTTAAAATTAAATGTTTGAAAGTGACCTATCAGCTACCCGCATTTAATTTGCATTGGCAATAAATCCAGTGTATAACCATCATGCCCAAGTTGAACAAAGTCAGGCAAACTAACAAATGAATATTTGCTGTAAACTTCTTATCAATGCTATAAGTGTATCTACCAGTTTAGCCACACCATTTTAATCTCATTCCTTTAAGTCGCACTATTTGCTGTAAACTTCTTATCAATGCTATAAGTGTATCTAACTGTTTAGCCACACCATTTTAATCTCATTCCTTTAAGTCGCACTATTTGCTGTAAACTTCTTATCAATGCTATAAGTGTATCTACCGGTTTAGCCACACCATTTTAATTTTATTCCTTTAAGTC
>NW_013887645.1:0-278 GCF_000517525.1 Limulus polyphemus
AACGATACTGTGTACTGTCAATAAGAAGACACAAGATTTAACTATACTGTGTACTTTCAATAAGAAGACACAAGATTTAACAATATTGTGTACTGTCAATAAGAAGACATAAGATTTAACGATACTGTGTACTGTCAATAAGAAGACACAAGATTTAACAATACTGTGTACTGTCAATAAGAAGACACAAGATTTAACGATATTGTGTACTTTCAATAAGAAGACACAAGATTTAACAATACTATGGACTGTCAATAAGAATACACAAGATAAAACGA
>NW_013887646.1:0-336 GCF_000517525.1 Limulus polyphemus
TTGTAATCGCATTATATCTAAAAAACTTATTAGAGCACATGATGGGGACGGATATAAATTGGCTTGTTGTAATCGCATTATATCTAAAAAACTTATTACAGCACATGATAGGGCGGATATAAATGTGCCTATTGTAATCGCATTATATCTAAAAAACTTATTAGAGCACATGATAGGGCGGATATAAATGTGCCTGTTGTAATCGCATTATATCTAAAAAAAACTTATTAGAGCACATGATGGGGACGGATATAAATGTGCCTGTTGTAATCCATTATATCTACAAAAAAAAACTTATTAGAGCACATGATGGGGCAGATATAAATGTGCTTGTTG
>NW_013887647.1:0-279 GCF_000517525.1 Limulus polyphemus
ACTTACACTAGATATGTGTGCAATATACTACCATTTACCTTTAATAAGTTGACTTACACTAGATATGTGAACAATACACTACCACTTACCATTAATACAGTATCACTTAATAAGTTGACTTACACTAGATATGTGTACAATATACTACCACTTACCTTTAATAAGTTGACTTACACTAGATATGTGTGCAATATACTACCACTTACCTTTAATAAGTTGACTTACACTAGATATGTGAACAATATACTACCACTTACCCCTAATAAGTTGACTTACACT
>NW_013887648.1:0-279 GCF_000517525.1 Limulus polyphemus
GATTTTAAACCATTTAAACAGAAAGTTTGTTGAATGCAGATTTCAAAACCATTTAAACAAAACATTTGTTGAATACAGATTTCAACACCGTTTAAACAAAACATTTGTTGAATACAGATTTCAACACCGTTTAAACAGAACGTTTGTTGAATAAAGATTTCAAAACCATTTAAACAGAAAGTTTGTTGAATACAAATTTCGAAACCATTTAAACAAAACATTTGTTGAATTCAGATTTCAACACCGTTTAAACAAAACATTTGTTGAATACAGATTTCA
>NW_013887649.1:0-815 GCF_000517525.1 Limulus polyphemus
AAACAAGAAGAAAAATTACGGCAGTTGTTAGAGGAAAAAGAAAAGAAACAAGAAGAACGAGAAAAGAAACAAGAAGAAAGATTACAGCAGTGGCAAGAAAACATACAACAATGGCAGCTCGAACAGCAAAATAAACAAGAGAGATTACAACAGTTGTTGGAGGATAAAGAAAATAAACAAGAAGAGAGACACCAGCAGTTGCAAGAAAACCTGCAACAGTGGCAGCTCGAACAACAAAATAAACAAGAAGAGAAATTACAGCAGTTGTTGGAGAAGAAATGCGGGCTCTGTAAGGGGCTTGCCATTGTCTGAGGCTGATTAAGTCGATGGTCAATGTATCCTCCTTGTGTAACAGACAATAAATCGTCTCTTAATGTATCTAATTCGCTTTTAAATTTACTGATTTTTTCCATTTGTACTTCTTGTTTCCTTTCTTGTTCCAGTTGCCACTGCTGTAGTCTCTCTTCTTGTTTATTTTCATTAGGGTTTAGCGCAGACATATTCAGTCCCATTAGAAGTCACATCCCTTACTGACATTCATATCTAAACTGTGCTCTATATGCTTCCCACGGTGCCTTCCCATCGAATTCCTGGGGCTTCCTTCGCACTGGATCACTCCTAGAGCTACTGGCAGAGATGAATGGCTGGACAGAGGAGCAGAAAGCTGTATATCTGGCAACGAGCCTGAAGGGACAACCGCTGGAAATACTTGGACAGTTAACAGCAGCGGACAGACACAACTATAGAACACTGGTGTCGGCTCTCGAACTCAGGTATGGAACCCAAAACCAGTCAGAAGTCTATAGGGCCAGGTT
>NW_013887650.1:0-522 GCF_000517525.1 Limulus polyphemus
ATTTTTTATTCCCAAATTCAGTCAGAGGACATTAAATTATTTTAATATAGTCATTAGTATCGGGTGTCAAAGGACTAGATTTGAGGTTTCATTTCAGATTGTTATTACTTGTTCATAAAAATCATTAGAATATTTAAAGAAAAAGATGACTACCTATTATTTGATACCTATATGGCAGTAAATGGTATGCCATTATGCATTCTTCATTGGGTATAATAGGTTGAAGTTTGGAGTTCTGCTGCCTGTGAGGTACGACTTGTTCATTAAACATTTTCGTATCTATCTTCAGCAATATAATAAAGTCTGCTTTACATTTCCTGATTTACATATCGTTCTCAAATGAGACATAATTGCCGTTGTTTACTATATTTGATTTATTTGGGGGTAATTACAGCCATATTTAAGGTCCCGAAACCTAATGATACAGCTTTCTTCTTATTAAAAAATTACAATTTTATTTAATAAAGGCAACGACGATCTTTTAAATTATACTAATATAATGAGGAAACAATGCGTGCAAGA
>NW_013887651.1:0-415 GCF_000517525.1 Limulus polyphemus
GAATAGTGTTATGCACCGGTGTTCCAATTTCAGACTGTCTCTGTAGAATAGTGTTATGCACTGGTGTTCCAATTTCAAACTGTCCCTGTAGAATAGTGTTATGCACCGGTGTTCCAATTTCAGACTGTATCTGTAGAATAGTGTTATACACCGGTGTTCCAATTTCATACTGTCTCTGTGCAATAGTATTATGTACCGGTGTTCCAATTTCAGACTGTCTCTGTAGAATAGTATTATGCACTGGTGTTCCAATTTCATACTGTCTTTGTAGAATAGTGTTATACACCGGTGTTCCAATTTCAGACTGTCTCTGTAGAATAGTGTTATGCACCGGTGTTCCAATTTCATACTGTCTCTGTACAATAGTGTAATGCACCGGTGTTCCAATTTCAGACTGTCTCTGTAGAATAGTGTT
>NW_013887652.1:0-280 GCF_000517525.1 Limulus polyphemus
CTTGATTAGGTAATATCTTATACAGTAACTTCGTGTAACTCAGCTTTACTCTTGATTAGGTCATATCTTATACAGTAGCCCCGAATAACTCAGCTTTACTCTTGATTAGGTAAAATCTTATACAGTAGCCCCGATTAAATCAGCTTTACTCTAGATTAGATAATATCTTATGAAGTAGCCCCCGAGTAACTCAGTTTTACTCTTGATTAGGTAATATCTTATAGAGTAGCCCCAAGTAACTCAGTTTTACTCTTGATTAGGTAATATCTTATACAGTATG
>NW_013887653.1:0-261 GCF_000517525.1 Limulus polyphemus
ACACCAACAATACTATGATTGTATCATGATTGTATGTGAATCTACAAGTGTAGCTTGGACACCATCAATACATGATTGTATGTGAATCTACAAATGTAGCTAGGACACCAACAATAAATTATTGTATGTGAATATACAAATGTAGCTAGGACACCAACAATAAATTATTGTATGTGAATCTACAAGTGTAGCTAGAACACCAACAATACATGATTGTATGTGAATCTACAAGTGTAGCTAGGACACCAACAATATACGATC
>NW_013887654.1:0-279 GCF_000517525.1 Limulus polyphemus
TAATAATAACACTTACAGGATTATCATCTGACGCCAAAACAAAACATGCTTCAGGAGAATTTTGTATTTTAATAATAACACTTACATGATTATCATCTGACGCCAAAACAAAACATACTTCAGGAGAATTTTGTATTTTAATAATAACACTTACATGGTTATCATCTGACGCCAAAACAAAACATACTTCAGGAGAATTTTGTATTTTAATAATAACACTTACATGATTATCATCTGACGCCAAAACAAAACATACTTCAGGAGAATTTTGTATTTTGA
>NW_013887655.1:0-520 GCF_000517525.1 Limulus polyphemus
CGGTCTGTAAGCTGTTGTTACTCTCTCTGTTCATCTTCTAAATCAGTGTTGTACTAATTATTATAGTCCTTCTATTTATCTCCCAGTGGTCTTTGAATTATTATTATTTGAAAGTTAACCTGTATCGAACTTCCTGTTGCTCCTTTTTTTCCATTTCCCAAATCTGAGTGAACTAAGCTTTTGGGACTGGTTCTGTAAGTTGTAACTAATTATCACTACAAGAAGAGTTTCTGTTATTAGTGGTCCAGAGTCTTGGTCCTGCTTGAATTTGGAAAGGAAAAAAATTACTTCATATAGAACAAAATATCATTAATTCCTTTGCTAAGGCTGTTTACAGTCACAGTTGCTTACTTTTTTTATGGCACATCAGAGTATGTGTAGTGTGATGTATGAGCACATTTTAGCATGGTTTTCACAGTTTGTTCAAGTGTCATAAACTCTTAGTCTCGCTGATACTTTTTGTTCTAATCCTGTTTAATATCTTTTTGGAAATGAGTAATACCGTCCTTTTCAAGAACCG
>NW_013887656.1:0-281 GCF_000517525.1 Limulus polyphemus
GTAAACAAGAGAGACTACAGCAGTGGTGGAGGAGAAAGAAATAAACAAGAAGAGAGATTACAGCAGTTGTTGGAGGAGAAAAAAAATAAACAAGAAGAGAGATTACAGCAGTTGTTGGAAGAAAAAGAAAATAAACAAGAAGAGAGATTACAGCAGTTGTTGGAGGAAAAAGAAAAGAAACAAGAAGATAAATTACAGCAGTGGCAACTGGAACAAGAAAGGAAACAAGAAGTACAAATGGAAAACATTAGTAAATTTAAAAACGAATTAGATACGTTAAA
>NW_013887657.1:0-279 GCF_000517525.1 Limulus polyphemus
TACTGTGTACTGTCAATAATAAGACACAAGATATAACAATACTGTGTACTGTCAATAAGGAGACACAAGATTTAACGATACTGTGTACTATCAATAACAAGCCATAAGATTTAACGATACTGTGTTCTATCAATAACAGGCCACAAGATTTAACAATACTGTGTACTGTCAATAAGAAGACACAAGATTTAACAATACTGTGTACTGTCAATAAGAAGACACAACATTTAACGATACTTTGTACTATCAATAACAAGCCATAAGATTTAACGATACTGT
>NW_013887658.1:0-279 GCF_000517525.1 Limulus polyphemus
AAAAAAAATCCAAAAGATGGAGTTTATATGATAAGACGACTACATGGTTTTCTATAGTTGGAATTTTGTTTGAATGATGTTATTCTTAAAGCTCTTCTTTGTTTATAATATAATTGAAGACAAAAAAACAACAACAATAAAATCGACACTATCCGAAAGTTTGATAAGAGATTATGAAATAACTATTAGAGATTTTCATAAAAGGATTTCTATTTTGAAAGTCTTACATCAAGGGCATCTTTTTGTTGAAATATGAAGAAAATCTATTTTTTTCAAAAT
>NW_013887659.1:0-279 GCF_000517525.1 Limulus polyphemus
CTAGTTACTGAATTTGTAACCACCATACGCATCTTTAGCGTTTATTGGTACAACAACTCCACGAACACCTAGGTGTAACTCTAGTTTCCGAATTTGTAACAAACATACTCATCTTTAGCGTTATTTGGTACAACAACTCCACGAATACCTAGGTGTAACTCTAGTTACCGAATTTATAACCACCATACTCATCTTTAGCTTTACCTGGCACAACTACTCCATGAACACCTAGGTGTAACTATAGTTACAAAATTTATAACCACCATACTCATCTTTAGC
>NW_013887660.1:0-278 GCF_000517525.1 Limulus polyphemus
ATTTGTCTCCCATGTGAGGACGTTTATCAGATACCTGTAAAAGACTACTCGCAGACTTTCTAACAATAAATTATCTGTCTTCCTTCAGAGGACGTTTATCAGATACCTGTAAAAGACTACTCGCAGACTTTCTAACAATACATTATTTGTCTTCCATGTGAGGACGTTTATCAGATACCTGTAAAAGACTACTCGCAGACATTCTAACAATAAATTATCTGTCTTCTTTCAGAGGACGTTTATCAGATACCTGTAAAAGACTACTCGCAGACTTTCTA
>NW_013887661.1:0-507 GCF_000517525.1 Limulus polyphemus
ACAACAGGGACTATACAATCTTTACAAACTATACAACAGGTACTATACAATCTGTACAAACTGTACAACAGGTACTATACAATCTTTACAAACTATACAACAGGTACTATACAATCTTTACAAACTATACAACAGGTACTATACAATCTGTACAAACTATACAACAGATACTATACAATCTGTACAAACTATACAACAGGGACTATACAATCTTTACAAACTATATAACAGGTACTATACAATCTTTACAAACTATATAACAGGTACTATACAATCTGTACCTGTTATATAGTTTGTAAAGATTGTATAGTACCTGTTATATAGTTTGTAAAGATTGTATAGTCCCTGTTATATAGTTTGTACAGATTGTATAGTCCCTGTTGTATAGTTTGTACAGATTGTATAGTATCATAGTTTGTAAAGATTGTATAGTACCTGTTGTATAGTTTGTAAAGATTGTATAGTCCCTGTTGTTGTTGTATAGTTTGTAAAGATTGTATAGGGGGA
>NW_013887662.1:0-279 GCF_000517525.1 Limulus polyphemus
TTATTTTATAAAATCATTATTATTCAATCACGATTTCATGTATATGAATACTATTCCTGGTCAAGACGTAAGAACTCTCTAGTTACGTCTTTGTGTATATAGACATCTACGTCCGTAAACATAGATCAAACTAAAATCAGAGAAGGTAGCTTAGCAAAAAACAAATCTCATAAATTACGTCCTGTTAAATTAAACCTGAAAGTAAACCACAACATTTCTTCAGATTTAAACCTATAACATCTATATATTCACGATATTAAGTGGTGGGTATCAATTGAT
>NW_013887663.1:0-280 GCF_000517525.1 Limulus polyphemus
AAAATTTTTATAGTATAGGTTGATGTTCTGTTTCTTCACTATGTTGGCGTATAGAGGAAACACAGGGTTACTCTCTTTTTTTTTTTTGCGTTTTGAACATATGGGAATTTCCATCAAAACGCAAGAACCTCATTTACTTTTGACTCGTTCATTATAAACGAATCCAAATGTAACATATTAGATAGTAAAATCCAGCATCCTTTCTTCTTCTAAAGTTGTTTGAGATCAGAAACACTAAGAAGATTTAAACGAACCTGACGATAAAGTGTCACTTTTATGA
>NW_013887664.1:0-294 GCF_000517525.1 Limulus polyphemus
GTCTTCTTATTGACAGTACACATTATCGTTGAATATCGTGTCTTCTTATTGACAGAACACAGTATTGTTAAATCTTGTGTCTTCTTATTGACAGTACACAGTATTGTTAAATCTTGTTGTCTTTTTATTGACAGTACACAGTATTGTTAAATCTTGTGTTTTCTTATTGACAGTACACAGTATCGTTAAATCTTGTGTTTCTTATTGACAGTACACAGTATCGTTAAATCTTGTGTTTTCTTATTGACTAGTTACACAGTATCGTTAAATCTTGTGTCTTCTTATTGACAGTAC
>NW_013887665.1:0-279 GCF_000517525.1 Limulus polyphemus
AGATGAGTATGGTGGTTAAAAATTCGGTAACTAGAGTTACACCTACGTGTTCGTGGAGTAGTTGTACCAAGTAAAGCTAAAGATGAATATGGTAGTTATAAATTCTGCAACTAGAGTTACACCTAAATGTTCTTGGAGTAGTTGTACCAATTAAGGCGAAAGATGGATATGGTGGTTATATATTCGGTAACTAGAGTTACACCTAAGTGTTCATGGAGTAGTTGTACCAAGTAAGGCTAAAGATGAGTTTGGTGGTAATAAATTCGGTAACTAGAGTTA
>NW_013887666.1:0-277 GCF_000517525.1 Limulus polyphemus
CCCGTAGAAATTCTTTCCTGAGAAATTTCAGCGATACAAGTCCTTTCTTAATTAAAACTAGTTTATTTTTTTCGTTACAAACTTTTTAATACACTTAATTTCCACAATCACTTTAAACTTAACTACTTTTATAAAGACACGCTCTAATTCACAGGGATTCACACACTTTTCTTACGGCTTGACTCGATTATCTCTATCTTCAATCTGTCTATCTATATCTGCCATTATATCTCCGCTTTATTTGCCGGGCTTATATACAAAAAAAAGAAGGCGCCTA
>NW_013887667.1:0-279 GCF_000517525.1 Limulus polyphemus
TTCATTCGTTACTGTGATAGTACATCACAACAAGACCGATAATAGTTTAAATCACTTCATTCGTTACTGTGATAGTACATCACAACAAGACCGATAATAATTTAAATTACTTCATTCGTTACCGCGATAGTACATCACAACAAAACTGATAATAGTTTAAATTACTTCATTCGTTACCGCGATAGTACATCACAACAAAACTGATAATAGTTTAAATTACTTCATTCGTAACCGCGATAGTACATCACAACAAAACTGATAATAGTTTAAATTACTTCA
>NW_013887668.1:0-665 GCF_000517525.1 Limulus polyphemus
ATTTATTATCTATCTATAATAAAATACATACCAGCCACTATCTATATATAATAAAACACCTACCAGTCACTATCCATCTATAATAAAACACCTACCAGTTACTATCCTACTATAAAAAACATCTATCAGTCACTATCCATGTATAATAAAACACCTACCAGTTACTATCCATCTGTATTTAAAGACATACCAGCCACTATCCATCTTTAATTATAGATGGATAGGTAACTAGGTTAGGTCTTTTATTATAGATGGATATGGACTGGTAGGTCTTTTAATACAGATGGATATGACTGGCTAGGTCTTTTAATAAAGATGGATAGTGGCTGGTAGGTCTTTTAATACAGATGGATAGTGGCTAGTAGCTCTTTCAATAGACCACTATCCATCTGTATTAAAGACATACCAGCCACTATCCATCTGTATTGAAAGACCTACCAGCCACTATCCATCTGTATTAAAAGACCTACCAGCCACTATCCATCTGTATTAAAAGACCTACTAGCCACTAGCCATCTGTATTAAAAGACCTACCAGTCACTATCCATCTGTATTAAAAGACCTACCAGCCACTATCCATCTGTATTAAAAGACCTACCAGCACTATCCATCAATAATAAAATACCTACCAGCCACTACCCATCTATCATAAAGACCTACCATTT
>NW_013887669.1:0-525 GCF_000517525.1 Limulus polyphemus
CCATTATTTAAACCACCCATACACATGATCTAGATATAACCCTGCCTCATCAATTCTAGATTTAGATTTATTAGGCCTAACTTTTAGAACAAATGTTACATCTAGATCTATTAATTTAGTCATTAGATCTGTCCCAGTGCAATGCCTAGTTTAATAGTTAGTATAGGTCTAAGTGAGCCTATAATATAAGCTACAATTTGTATAATGATGATGGACCTAGGGTCTAGAAATAAAGTTATAACTGCAATTAGACCTAAAACCTAGTACATTAGTTGGTGTACAATTATAGTTGCAACTCAGGACTAGTTAGGCACATCTGGACCTGGTTTCACTTTAACTGATAATTTAAATATAATTTGTGGTTAGGAACTTAGGAAAGTAGAATGCTTCCTTTCATCTGACAATTTGCATGTTGCAACTAAATAGTGTGGTCAATATTTTATTAATTTATTCTTTTAGCTCATTATGTTGAAAAAAGAAAGTGGGGCACAGGGACGTAAAAAGATGTGCACAATTTGCAGCTTC
>NW_013887670.1:0-279 GCF_000517525.1 Limulus polyphemus
AGTAATTGATACTGATATTTAACTATTTTATATGTATATGATACTACTGTAATTGATACTGATATTTACCTATGTTATGTATATATGATACTACTGTAATTGATACTGATATTTACCTATGTTATGTATATATATATGATACTAAAGTAATTTATACTGATATTTACCTATGTTATGTATATATATGATACTAGTGTAATTGATACTGATATTTACCTATGTTATATATATATATATGATACTACAGTAACTGATACTGATATTTACCTATGTTATGTA
>NW_013887671.1:0-279 GCF_000517525.1 Limulus polyphemus
TTTCACAAACATACTCGCCCTTTCAGTCGTGGATTCGTTATAATGTGACGGTGAATCCCAAAATTCGTTGGCAAAAGAGTAGCCCAAGAATTGGCAATAGGTGGTGATGACCAGCTACCTGCCCTCTAGTGTTTCACTGCTAAATTAGGGACGGCTAGCGCTGATAGCTCTCGTGTAGCTTTGCGCTAAATTCAAAATAAACCCAACCAATTTCTATCAGGTTTTATGTTTGTTTGAAGTTAAGCACAAAGTTACACAATGGGCTATCTATGCTCTGCC
>NW_013887672.1:0-279 GCF_000517525.1 Limulus polyphemus
GTTGTACTCTTGGATACACGACTTGTACTCTTGGATATACGACTTGTACTCTTGGATATATTACTTATACTCTTGGATACACGAGTTGTGCTCTTGGATATACGACTTGTACTCTTGGATATATTACTTATACTCTTGGATACACGACTTGTACTCTTGGATACACGACTTGTGCTCTTGGATATATTACTTATACTCTTGGATACACGACTTGTACTCTTGGATACACGACTTGTACTCTTGGATATATTACTTATACTCTTGGATACACGAGTTGTA
>NW_013887673.1:0-277 GCF_000517525.1 Limulus polyphemus
AACAGAGTTTACTACTAACAACTTACTTCATAACATCAATGTTTACTACTAACAACATAACATCAATGTTTACTACTAACAACATAACATCAGAGTTTACTACTAACAACTTACTTCATAACAACAGAGTTTACTACTAACAACTTACTTCATAACATCAGAGTTTACTACTAACAACTTACTTCATAACAACAGAGTTTACTACTAACAACTTACTTCATAACATCAATGTTTACTACTAACAACTTACTTCATAACAACAGAGTTTACTACTAAC
>NW_013887674.1:0-278 GCF_000517525.1 Limulus polyphemus
TATTTCGATCAATTTAGAGTAAAGTAATATTATTAAATGAAAAACTTATCAAACATTGGAGCTACATAACATACACTGTTCGATGTGCTCGAGGCAAGACATTGTAATAAATTTATTAAAACATTTTATTCAACACCGCTAGTACCTTTTTATTTGGCAGTTTTTGATTTTACTCCATTATAATAATGCCATTGAACACCACGTATTGATTTGTCTTTATTGTTTAATAAACTACACTTACTAAAAATCCATTAATTTAAGCAACATATTATTTCACT
>NW_013887675.1:0-320 GCF_000517525.1 Limulus polyphemus
ATGATTCTTCACCAAATTCAGTATGTAGGTACACTTTAACGTTGCGTAGTAATATGCAGAGTTTTACCTTCCTACTCTTTGTTTTAAAGGAGTTATGGAACGTTTTGCGTTTTGTACCAGTACGTCGTTCCATTTGGACGGATCATCTCCAAATTTTGTATGAACGTTCGTTGCATACTTGCGTATTTACATGCAAAATTCTAGCCTTCTATTGTCTATTTTTGCGTACTTTTGTGGTCGTTTTATGTTACTCTTTTATTGGCTTTTCTGAAAGCGTATGTGTACTGCAGTGAAGCTTTTGGTTACTGATTGTTTTTCGA
>NW_013887676.1:0-279 GCF_000517525.1 Limulus polyphemus
GACAGGACACAGTATTGATAAATTCTTTATCTTCTTATTGACAAGACACAGTATTGTTAAATTATGTTTCTTCTTAATTGACAGTAACACAGTATTGTTAAATCTTGTGTCTTCTTATTGACAGTACACAGTGTTGATAAATCCTGTATCTTCTTATTGACAGGACACAGTATTTTAAATCTTGTGTCTTCTTATTGACAGTACACATTATTGATATATCCTGTATATTCTTATTGACAGGACACATTATTGTTAAATCTTGTGGCTTGTTATTGATAG
>NW_013887677.1:0-279 GCF_000517525.1 Limulus polyphemus
TCCACACCGTTTTCATATGTCTGCTGTACACTCCACACCGTTTTCAAACGTCTACTGTACACTCTACATCGTTTTCATATGTCTACTGTACACTCCACACCGTTTTCATACGTCTACTGTACACTCCACACCGTTTACATACGTCTACTGTACACTCCACACCGTTTTTAAACGTCTACTGTACACTACACACCGTTTTCAAACGTCTACTGTACACTCTACATCGTTTTCATATGTCTACTGTACACTCCACACCGTTTTCATATGTCTACTGTACAC
>NW_013887678.1:0-276 GCF_000517525.1 Limulus polyphemus
GTGAAGTGGACAGAGCCATTGTGTATCAGGATAGAAACACAGCATTGTGAAGTGGACAGAGCCCTTGAGTATCAGGATGAAAACACAGCATTGTGAAGTGGACAGAGCCTTTGAGTACCAGGATAAAAACACGGCATTGTGAAGTGTACAGAGCCTTTGAGTATCAGGATAAAAACACGGCATTGTGAAGTGGACAGAGCCTTTGAGTATCAGGATAAAAACACAGCATTGTGAAGTGGACAGAGCCCTTGTGTATCAGGATAAAAACACGGCATT
>NW_013887679.1:0-311 GCF_000517525.1 Limulus polyphemus
ACTGTCAATAAAAAAACACAAGATTTAACGATACTGTGTACTGTCAATAAGAAGACACAAGATTTAACGGTATTGTGTACTGTCAATAAGAAGACACAAGATTTAACGATACTGTGTACTGTCAATAAGAAGACACAAGATTTAACGATACTGTGTACTGTCAATAAGAAGACACAAGATTTAAGGATACTGTATACTGTCATAAAGAAAACACAAGATTTAACAAAACTGTGTGCTGTCAATAGGAAGACACACGATTTAACAATACTGTGTACTTTCAATAAGAAGACACAAGATTAACGATACTGTGT
>NW_013887680.1:0-278 GCF_000517525.1 Limulus polyphemus
TATATAGTCGGAAATAAACTATTGTAATATTCAGGTATGCCTTTTAATATTTATAATATTTGAAAGAAGCTTAAAACTACAATACTACCAAGTAGCCCTCCAGTAGCAATGCGGTATGTCTGCGAACTTACAACGCTAGAATCCGGGTTTCGATATCGGTGGTGGGCAGAGCATAGATAGCCCATTGTGTAGCTTTGTGCTTAACTTAAAACAAACTACTAAGTACACTTTCGTTAATAATAACTAGTTCGTAAGTACCTAGATAATTACACTCCAAC
>NW_013887681.1:0-329 GCF_000517525.1 Limulus polyphemus
GTTTAAGTGTGCATCAGACGTCTGATGAGTAGTAAAGTGTGTCCTGACGATATATAAATTAATATATAGTATTTAGTGGAAAATATTATTTCACAGAACTACAAAAAATAAACCCAATATTAAAAAGCACATTAATACTAATAAACATCTTTAATACGGACGTTTTGCAAATTCTTTAAATTTCACCATCAGCGTTAATATCTCAAAAAATTAGTTCATAATATTCGAACTACAAAAATACAACATTAGCGTTGAGAGAGTTTTCATATCCAAAGAACGAACAGATTTAAACGGTAACAATATAATGGTATTAAGCGAATGTAAGTTAA
>NW_013887682.1:0-804 GCF_000517525.1 Limulus polyphemus
TTTTTAGGTACAGCAGACTTGTAAGTTTGACTAAAAGCTTGCCACATTTTGTGTAGATACACAAAATCAATTCGTAATTATAATCAATATTCCTTCTCCAATATCGGGCTAGTCTAATGGACTGACCTTGTGTACCTTCTGTTATATACTTAATCATTTCTAACCACGTGAGTATTCAAATTCTGTCTTTACCTCGTATGAACGTGACTCGTTCGTCCTTTTTTGTGTTGTAACAAAATACGCTATTCTCGAACAATGCATTACATTAGGTCGTATCATAATAGCAACAGTTAATCCCTTAGCGTGGACTGCGGGTGGTACGGTGCTGCTGACTGCCCGGTTTCCGTCTGGTCAGTAGTCTAAAATTAAAAATGGCGGCATACGTAAAAACGAAATAAAAATTCAAGCATATTCAACATTATAGCTTCACAGTATAGAGTTATCAGACGAAGTGAGCGTTTTTTTGTTGTGTGCAAATATATAAAGTATATTTATATACTGTAACGCCACTTTGAACTTTGGTTGCATTAAGGTGTATCGGTAAAGTTGTATTCGGAAAGAATAAACCAGTTTTATTTAAGAAAGGACTTGTGTCGCTAAAGTTTCGTCGCAACGAATTTACGGAAAATTAACTAACGAACGGAGACGTAACAGTATATTACTGAAATCTTATATTGCTCTCAATTTGGTATTAATGTTGTTATAAACATATAGATTTGGGTTGGCCCTGTGGATTTCGGTGCTGGCGATCCGGGTTCGAATGCTTGCACTATCACAAAATATTCCCTGAAATTTCAACAGTCG
>NW_013887683.1:0-278 GCF_000517525.1 Limulus polyphemus
AAACTCAAATGACAGTGTACGTTATATAGTTTATATATATATAACTCGAAGAGTACGTTCATCTTCGCTAAAATAATATTTTCAGTTAATTTACTATTCAAAAATACTGAAGACAGAGGCGATCCGTTTTTCTGCAGTGTTACGTATTAAAATTTTAAATAGTCTAAAACTGAGTTAAATTGTGATTTAGAGTTAGTAGTTCAATAAATGCCGATATATATCCAATTTATGATATTTGCCAAAAAGTTTGTTATACATATTTTTTTAATACAAATATA
>NW_013887684.1:0-278 GCF_000517525.1 Limulus polyphemus
AGAATAGGCTCCTTACAATTAAATCCAATATTTTTAGTTTTAGCCCTATTAGTATTTTTTCTAATTTCCCGAAAGTCATTGTTAGCTGTTGTATTCCTTGCATGTAAATGCTTAAAATCCTCTTGAAATCCTGCTGCCATTCCCACTGTTTACCCTTCTCTTTATCTATCGCCTCTACTTTAATTATGATAGCTTCCAACTTCTCCTCCAACCTACAAACCCTACATGAAAATTGTACATCATCATTACTAGCTTCCTTAAAAGTACATGTCAGTCCC
>NW_013887685.1:0-278 GCF_000517525.1 Limulus polyphemus
CCATTATTCAGACAAACCAACAATCAGTACTTAAGGTAGTGACTATTATTCATACAAACCAACAATCAGTACTTAAGGTAGTGACTATTATTCGGACAAACCAACAATCAGTACTTAAGGTAGTGACTATTATTCAGACAAACCAACAATCAGTACTTAAGGTAGTGACTATTATTCATACAAACCAACAATCAGTACTTAAGGTAGTGACTATTATTCATACAAACCAACAATCAGTACTTAAGGAAGTGATTATTATCCATACAAACCAACAATCA
>NW_013887686.1:0-487 GCF_000517525.1 Limulus polyphemus
TGAAACTGGCATTGTTATTGAAATATGTGGTCGAGGTTGAAAACAATAGGAATTCTACACCATACTACAAAGAAGGTAAATGAAACTAGCATTGTTATTGAAATATGTGGTCGAGGTTGAAAACAATAGGAAATTCTACACCATACTACAAAGAAGGTAAATGAAACTGACATCGTTATTGAAATATGTGGTCGAGGTTGAAAACAATAGAATTCTACACCATACTACAAAGAAGGTAAATGAAACTGGCATTGTTATTGAAATATGTGGTCGAGGTTGAAAACAATAGGAATTCTACACCATACTACAAAGAAGGTAAATGAAACTAGCATTGTTATTGAAATATGTGGTCGAGGTTGAAAACAATAGGAATTCTACACCATACTACAAAGAAGGTAAATGAAACTGACATCGTTATTGAAATATGTGGTCGAGGTTGAAAACAATAGGAATTCTACACCATACTACAAAGAAGGTAAATGAAACT
>NW_013887687.1:0-276 GCF_000517525.1 Limulus polyphemus
GTCGGTAACGCTCGCGGACGTGTTTTTGTTCGCTTTTCACGGGAAAACGAGTGCACCGTTTTCGATGAAACATTTTTTCTTTGTTTTATAGATGTGTAAGAAGGTTATAGGCTACTTGAAACTTTCATACGCCTTTTGGAAAGAAAATGGCGGCCGCTAAAAAACCTGCTTTGGTGCGGTTTTGGACGTGATTTTGTTCGCTTTTTCACAGGGAAACGAGTGCACTGATTTTGATGAAACTTTTTTCTTGTCTATACATGCGTGAGAAGGTTATAG
>NW_013887688.1:0-278 GCF_000517525.1 Limulus polyphemus
TCAATCCCACTATTCGTTAGTAAAGAGGAGTTCAAGAGTTGGCAGTAGGTGTTGTTAACTAGCTACCTTTCCCCTAGTCTATCACATTTCAACAAAAAAATACATTTGAACTTGTAATTACTCCCATAAAGTGTGAAAAATGCTGGTTTCGTGAGACTGAAATTTTTTTGAAGGTGTTAGTTTTTTATAATAAAAGGTAATACTAATCGTGATGTATATATATGTGCGTGAAATGTTAACTTTTTTATCGTACACTTTAGCTCATGGATCGAAGACAT
>NW_013887689.1:0-278 GCF_000517525.1 Limulus polyphemus
GTCAGCGATTATCGGTTAATTCTTCTTCAATTCGTTAAGTAGATTCTAAATAAATAAATTCCACTCAAAGCTACACAATGGGCTATCTGTGCTCTGCCCACCACGGGTATCGAAACCCGGTTTCTAGCGTTGTAAGTTCGCAGACATACCGCTGTGCTACTTGGGGGGTCCACTCGAAGGTATGTTTGTTTAAAGTTAAGCACAAAGCTACACAATGGGCTATCTGTGCTCTGCCCACCACGGGTATCGAAACCCGGTTTCTAGCGTTGTAAGTTCGC
>NW_013887690.1:0-278 GCF_000517525.1 Limulus polyphemus
AGTGGGATTGACCATCACATTATAAGTTTGCCCTTATATGGTTTACAGTCATATCATGCATTTTCTACCTTCTAGCAAAAATATGTGATTTTTTTTTGTTGGTTCTAGATATGTTCACTTTTCACATATCGTGGCCAAAAATGTTCCTGAATTAATTTATTCTCGCTACATTATTCTTGGCCTGGCATGGCCAGGTGGTTAAGGTATTCGACTCGCAATCTGAGGGTCGCAGGTTCGAATCCCCGTCACACCAAACATGCTCGCCCTTTCAACTGTGG
>NW_013887691.1:0-278 GCF_000517525.1 Limulus polyphemus
TACTCCTTATCACATGTACATTACTGAAGTTCAGCTCTACGTACTCATTATCACATGTACCTTACTGAAGTTCAGCTCTACGTACTCATTATCACACGTACCTTACTGAAATTCAGCTCTACGTACTCCTTATCACACGTACATTATTGAAGTTCAGCTCTACTTACTCCTTATCACATGTACATTACTGAAGTTCAGCTTTACGTACTCCTTATCACATGTACATTACTGAAGTTCAGCTCTACGTACTCCTTATCACATGTACATTACTGAAGTTC
>NW_013887692.1:0-278 GCF_000517525.1 Limulus polyphemus
TTTTAGGCTATCCACAATTTGGTTTGTTTATTCAATGATATAGGGATACAAAACATTTTATTTAAGACTATCCACTATTTGGTCGGTTCACTCAGTGTCATAGGATTATAAAACGTTTTACTTAAGGCTATCCACAATTTGGGTTGTTTATTCAATGATATAGGGTTAAAACATTTTATTTAAGGCTATCCACTATTTGGTTTGTTTATTCAATGATATAGGGATACAAAACATTTTATTAAAGGCTTTCCACAATTTGGTTTGTTTATTCAATGATC
>NW_013887693.1:0-278 GCF_000517525.1 Limulus polyphemus
TGTACATTTGCTGTTATGTTAAACTTATATTAAAGTTTTTCTTCATTACCCATTCAAGCCGTCTCCAGCCATTATTAGTCTCAAAGTGGGTTCCTCGTCATCGAATTATTAGTACTCTGTTAGATCTTCTCTTGTAAAAGTCTGGCAAGTTACACATAAACTGTAATTAGTTCGAGACGAGACTGCTTTGCGTACTATCTTTATTTATATTTACTATCTTTATGATCTATCTTTATTTATATTTACTATCTTTATGATCTATCTTTATTCATATTTAC
>NW_013887694.1:0-278 GCF_000517525.1 Limulus polyphemus
AAGGTATAATGGCGTTATAAGATTATAAGATATAATGACGTTATAGGATCATAAGATATAATGGCGTTATAGGATCATAAGATATAATGGCGTTATAAGATCATAAGATACAATGGCGTTATAGGATCATAAGATATAATGGCGTTATAAGATCATAAGATACAATGGCGTTATAGGATCATAAGATATAATGGCGTTATAGGATCATAAGATACAATGGTGTTATAAGATCATAAGATATAATAGCGTTATAAGATAATAAGATATAATGGTGTTAT
>NW_013887695.1:0-277 GCF_000517525.1 Limulus polyphemus
AACTTAATGAAACATAATAACTCTTACAATAATAACTTAATGAAACATAGTAACTCTTACAATAACAACCTAATGGAACATAGTAACTCTTACAATAACAACTTAATGAAACATAATAACTCTTACAATAATAACTTAATGAAACATAAAAACTATTACAATAACATCTTAATGGAACATAATAACTCTTACAATAACAACTTAATGAAACATAATAACTCTTACAATAATAACTTAATGAAACATAAAAACTCTTACAATAACATCTTAATGGAAC
>NW_013887696.1:0-278 GCF_000517525.1 Limulus polyphemus
GAGAAATGTATATAATATCATCCGAGTATATGTCACGCGTTATTTGATGTGTGGAGAAATGTATATAACATCAACTGAATATATTTCACGCGTTATTTGATGTGTGGAGAAATGTATATAACATCAACTGAGTATATGTCACGCGTTATTTGATGTGTGGAGAAATGTATATAACATCAACTGAGTATATGTCACGCGTTATTTTTTGTGTGGAGAAATGTATATAACATCAACTGAGTATATGTCACGCGTTATTTGATATGTGGAGAATGTATATA
>NW_013887697.1:0-278 GCF_000517525.1 Limulus polyphemus
TGTATGTTAATGGTCTTTTTATGTTACACCTGCTGGATATGCTAATGGCTCACACTGTTATTTATTGCTCTGTTGTTTGGAGAATTATTGTCCCAGTGGTTACAAAGTGCTGCCATAAAACTGTAAAAGAAAAGTTGTGTGAAAAGTTTAAAAGTTGAGTTGATACTGTTGAGATTACGGAAATATTCCTTTACCTAGTACGTCTCACTGTTGGTAGCAATTTTAAAACCAACGTATAGTCAACCTAATTATTTTTTACTGTCGAAAAAGCTTTTCAT
>NW_013887698.1:0-276 GCF_000517525.1 Limulus polyphemus
ATCAATACCATAAAATTCTACAATAATTTATCAAACGTAGTAACTAAGCTGTATTTGGTTCTAAAAAATATGAAATTTCGAGCAGACTAAAGACACAACCTACATCATTGAAATCTTGATTTAAAAGAAAAAATTATGCTAGGTACATTAAAAAGGCTTAGAAAATCACTAGGGGGACACATCTGAGCTTCTAATTGGTTATTCATGTTATATATAGAAGTAAGTGTTTATAAGGGAGCATTTCCAAAAATGGAAGGAGGTGAGCAGGGTGCCACT
>NW_013887699.1:0-278 GCF_000517525.1 Limulus polyphemus
GGTTGACTGTTATATAATATAGTATCTCTCTGTAGCATCAGTTAGTTAGCCGTCATGTACTTCCATATAATGAAATGATTGGTTAAAGATGGTTGACTCTTATATATTTATGTGTCTATCTGTAGAATCAATTAGTTAGCCGTGATGTACTTCCATATAATCAATTGATTAGTTAAAGATGGTTGAATGTTATATAATTATATATCTATCTGTAACATTAGTTATTTAGCCGTCATGTACTTCCATATAATCAATTGATTGGATAAAGATGGTGTCCT
>NW_013887700.1:0-279 GCF_000517525.1 Limulus polyphemus
TAAATCTTGTGTCTTCTTATTGACAGTACACAGTATTGTTAAATCTTGTGTCTTCTTATTGACAGTACACAGTATCGTTAAATCTTGTGTCTTCTTATTGACAGGACACATTATTGTTAAATCTTGTGTTTTCTTACTGACTAGTACACATTATCGTCAAATATTGTCTCTTCTTATTGACAGTACACAGTATCGTTAAATCTTGTGTCTTCTTATTGACAGTACACAGTATCGTTAAATCTTGTGTCTTCTTATTGACAGTACACAGTATCGTTAAGT
>NW_013887701.1:0-277 GCF_000517525.1 Limulus polyphemus
CTCTTGACAAGAAAACATTGTTTCATCAGCTGTGTACTCTTGATTAGAAAACATTGTTTCATCAGTTGTGTACTCTTGACAAGAAAACATTGTTTCATCAGCTGTGTACTCTTGATTAGAAAACATTGTTTCGTTAGTTATGTACTCTTGATTAGAAAACATTGTTTCGTTAGTTATGTACTCTTGATTAGAAAACATTGTTTCGTTAGTTATGTACTCTTGATTAGAAGACATTGTTTCGTTAGTTATGTACTCTTGATTAGAAAACATTGTTTCA
>NW_013887702.1:0-278 GCF_000517525.1 Limulus polyphemus
AACTAATGTAGGTACATATCACACTAAACTAATGTAGGTACATATCACACTCAACTAATGTAGGTACATATCACACTAAGGTATTGTATGTATATATCACATTAAATTAATGTAGGTACATATCACACTAAATTAACGTAGGTAAATCTCACACTAAACTAACGAAGGTAGATATCACACTAAACTAATGTAGGTACATAGAACACTAAACTAATGTAGGTACATAGCACACTAAACTAATGTAGGTACATAGCACACTAAACTAATGTAGGTACATA
>NW_013887703.1:0-274 GCF_000517525.1 Limulus polyphemus
CCACAAACTGTTTCCAACACCCATAAACTGTTTAAATATCCATATACTGTTTCCAACAGTCACATCCACAGACTGTTTCCAACACCCATAAACTGTTTTAAATATCCATATACTGTTTCCAACAGCCACACCCACAAACTGTTTCCAACATCCATAAACTGTTTTAAATATCCATATACTGTTTCCAACAGCCACACCCACAAACTGTTTCCAACACCCATATACTGTTTTAACTATCCATATACTGTTTCCAACAGCCACACCCACAAACTGT
>NW_013887704.1:0-278 GCF_000517525.1 Limulus polyphemus
TGTTAGTTCACATGTCCAATTTGTTATGTCACAAGTCCTATTGTTAGATCACACGTCCAATTTGTTATGTCACATGTCTTACTTCTTATCTCACACGTCCTACTTGTTTTGTCACATGCCCCACTCGTTATCTCACACGTCCTACTTGTTATGTAACACGCCCCACTTGTTATCTCACATGTTCCTCTTATTACCTCAAGCGTCCTACTTGTTATCTCACACGTCCCACTTGTTATCTCAAACGTCCTGCTTGTTATGTCAGACGCCCCACTCGTTGT
>NW_013887705.1:0-277 GCF_000517525.1 Limulus polyphemus
ATCAGACCTTTGAGTTTAAACTCTATCATAGTTAGTTTTATTAGACCTTTGAGTTTAAACTCTATCATAGTTAATTTTATTAGACCTTTGAGTTTAAACTCTATCATAGTTAGTTTTATTAGACCTTTGAGTTTAAACTCTATCATAGTTAGTTTTATTAGACCTTGAGTTTAAACTCTATCATATTAGTTTTATTAGACCTTTGAGTTTAAACTCTATCATAGTTAGTATTATTAGACCTTTGAGTTTAAACTCTATCATAGTTAGTTTTATCAGT
>NW_013887706.1:0-278 GCF_000517525.1 Limulus polyphemus
CATTAGATAAACAAACTATATATTGTTATTCTAACATTAAATAAACAAACTATATATTGTTATTCTAACATTAAATAAACAAACAATATATTGTTATTCTAACATTAAATAAACAAACTATATATTGTTATTCTAACATTAAATAAACAAACTATATATTGTTATTCTAACATTAAATAAACAAACTATATATTGTTATTCTAACATTAAATAAACAAACTATATATTGTTATTCTAACATTAAATAAACAAACTATATATTGTTATTCTAACATTAA
>NW_013887707.1:0-278 GCF_000517525.1 Limulus polyphemus
CACTAAGATAAGGATTGTGTCAAGGTGTGGACTACCACTAAACACCAGTAGAGACATGGGAGTCACTACTCACTAAGATAAGGATTGTCTCAAGGTGTGGACTACCACTAAAGACCAGTAGAGACATGGGAGTCACTACTGACTAAGATAAGGATTGTGTATTCAGCGACACCACTTCTCCAAACCTGAATCTTTCAACATCCTTCACCATAACTACTAAGATACGCCCCACGATTCAACATCACTGAGAACAAACAAACTTGATAAACAACTGAAAC
>NW_013887708.1:0-278 GCF_000517525.1 Limulus polyphemus
TATTGCGTGAGTTTTTATGACAACTATATTATTGGTAGATGATGAAATTGATTTTATTTCGCTCTTATCTGAAAGTTTAGAGCAGTTGGGCTTTAGCTGTTTTACATGCCACTCAGTTAAGGCGGCTAAAGAAATTTTGCAGTCAAGAAAGGATATTGATGCAAAACTCTTGGGCTACTCTTTTACCAACGAATAGTGGGATTGACCGTCACATTATAACGCCCCTACGGCTGAAAGGACGAGCATGTTTTGATCTCATTCCGGTTTACCTCTTGAAT
>NW_013887709.1:0-278 GCF_000517525.1 Limulus polyphemus
GATATAATAATGTAATATAAATAATCTAATATAATAACTTATTGTTGATATAATAATGTAATATAAATAATCTAATATAATAACTGATTGTTGATATAATAATGTAATATAAATAATCTAATATAATTACCGATTGTTGATATAATAATGTAATATAAATTGTTTGTTTGAATTTAAGCACAAAGCTACACAATGGGCTATCTGTGTTCTCCCCACCACGGGTATCGAAACCCGGTTTCTAGCGATGTAAGTCCGCAGACATACCGCTGTGCCACTGG
>NW_013887710.1:0-277 GCF_000517525.1 Limulus polyphemus
ATAACTAGCAAACTAGAGACTCATGTTCATCACCATACCTACCAGATAACATACATTTAGTGTATGTAGTTGTACATTAGCAGCTACTGGTATAACTAGCCAATTGGAGAGTTATGTTCATCACCATACCTACCAGGTAACATACATTTAGTGTATGTAGTTGTACATTAGCAGCTACTGGTATAACTAGCTAACTGAACTTATGTTCATCACCATACCAACCAGTTAACATATATTTAGTGTATGTAGTTGTACATTAGCAGCTGCTGGTATATAA
>NW_013887711.1:0-278 GCF_000517525.1 Limulus polyphemus
GTTCATATACACCAAATTATAGTGTATCTTTTCATTATTACACACAGTACTTGCTACTGAATAACATACTTCTACTGTGGTTCATATACACCAAAGTATGGTGTATCTCTTCATTATTACACACAGTTCTTGCTAATGAACAACATACTTCTACCATGATGTTTGATATAAAAACCTACGTAACTTGGTTACTAAGATATCTAAAACAAACACCAACAGGCTTTGGTTACCATGATGTTTGATATAGAAACCTACGAGAATTGTTTACTAAGATATAT
>NW_013887712.1:0-277 GCF_000517525.1 Limulus polyphemus
GGTCGCATTGTCTTACCAGGTTGAAAGTGTTGTCGAGATACGATCAAATCATGTTTACATAATCAAGTGTTGAGAGTGGCATTGTTTATCAGATTAAAATTGTTGTCGAGATACGATGAAATCATGTTTACATAATCAAGTGTTGAGAGTGGCATTGTTTTATCAGGTGGAAAGTGTTGTCGAGATACGATCAAATCATGTTTACATAATCAAGTGTTGAGAGTGGCATTGTCTTACCAGGTTGAAAGCGTTGTCGAGATACGATCAAATCATGTTT
>NW_013887713.1:0-278 GCF_000517525.1 Limulus polyphemus
GCCCGTTTTAGAAACTTCTAAGACTCTCAACACGTGCTACCAGCGTCACTTGACCCCCGCTGTCGTAACTAACCAGCGAATCTTCTAGAATACTCATCACGTGAACCCCACTGTCGAAACACTGCCCCTTCCTTGTATTGTTTGTACCGAACAATAGCCACTTACATTAAACTAATAAACAATTAACAATAACTTAATTACATGTACAGAATTTACAAACACAAAATTAAATTTCAACAAAGTCTTTTAATTTTCGGGACGTATCTTCTTCCACACTG
>NW_013887714.1:0-278 GCF_000517525.1 Limulus polyphemus
TATTGTTTGGGACGAACAATAATAAGGAAGGGGTAGTGTTACAACAGCGGAGGTCACGTGACGCTAGTAACACGTCATGCACTTCTAGAATGTTCATGAAACCTCGGGAGGTTGCTAGATTTCGGTATTCTTGTACATATAAGACGCTCTGGATGTGACGGCAACAATGTGTAATTGAACTGCGGACAGAGAGAGATGTATTGTTGAACACGTGAGACGTTCGTTGTGAATTATAGCGTTTGTTATAGCGTGACCGTGGAAATTAAGTGTATTGCAAA
>NW_013887715.1:0-278 GCF_000517525.1 Limulus polyphemus
GATTGTTTGGTATCAATACTAGCATGTGTTTATTTCTAGACAGTACTAACATGTGATTGTTTGGTATCAATACTAGCATGCGTTTATTTCTAGACAGTACTAACATGTGATTGTTTGGTATCAATACTAACATGTGATTGTTTGGTATCAGTACTAACATGTGATTGTTTGGTATCAATACTAGCATGCGTTTATTTCTAGACAGTACTAACATGTGATTGTTTGGTATCAATACTAACATGTGATTGTTTGGTATCAGTACTAACATGTGATTGTTT
>NW_013887716.1:0-270 GCF_000517525.1 Limulus polyphemus
ATGTAAATACGCAAGTATGCAACGAAAAGTTCATAAAAAATTTGGAGATGATCCGTCCAAATGGAACGAAGTACTGGTACAAAACGCAAAACGTTCCATAACTCCTTTAAAACAAACAGTGGGAAGGTAAAACTCTGCATATTACTACGCAACGTTAAAGTGTACCTACATACCGAATTTGGTGAAGAATCATCAATTTAGGACCCTCTGGTAACAAGAAATCGAAAAAACAATCAGAAAACCAAAAGACTTCACTGCAGCACACATATG
>NW_013887717.1:0-277 GCF_000517525.1 Limulus polyphemus
ATAAACAGGGGGTTAAAGCCTGTTAGAAACATAAACAGGGGGTTAAAATGTGTTAGAAACATAAACAGGAGGTTAAAGCCTGTTAGAAACATAAACAGGGGGTTAAAGCCTGTTAGAAACATAAACAGGGGGTTAAAGCCAGTTAGAAACATAAACAGGAGGTTAAAATGTGTTAGAAACATAAACAGGTAGTTAAAGCCTGTTAGAAACATAAACAGGGGGTTAAAGCCTGTTAGAAACATAAACAGGGGGTTAAAGCCTGTTAGAAACATAAACA
>NW_013887718.1:0-395 GCF_000517525.1 Limulus polyphemus
ACTTTTAAGTATATTATATATATATTTTTGTCTAGTGGAAATGTTTGCGTTTCTTTATTCTAAAATGTTATGTATACTTATTTTATAGTAACTTTGAACTGTAATTACTATTAATTATTGTTATTTTCTGGCTGATGAGATTTCAGTTAAGGATCGAAAGTAGTACCATTTTCAAGTAATGCACTTCTGCTTAGCCTGTAGTCATAATGCACTAGCCTGTAGTCATAATGCACTTCTGCTTAGCCTGTGGTCATAATGCACTAGCCTGTAGTCATAATGCACTTCTGCTTAGCCTGTGGTCATAATGCACTAGCCTGTAGTCATAATGCACTTCTGCTTAGCCTGTGGTCATAATGCACTAACCTGTAGTCATAATGCACTTCTGCTTAACCTGT
>NW_013887719.1:0-278 GCF_000517525.1 Limulus polyphemus
GTGAATGATATTGTTGTGGACATACTGTTTCTAGTAAGTGCTTTATAAGTCTGTTGGATATTAATGATATTGTTGTGGACATACTGTTTCTAGTAACTGTTATATAAGTCTGTTGTATGTGAATGATATTGTTGTGGACATACTGTTTCTAGTAAGTGTTGTCTAAGTCTGTTGGATATTAATGATATTGTTGTGGACATACTGTTTCTAGTAAGTGTTGTATAAGTCTTTTGTATGTGAATGACATTGTTGTGGACATACTGTTTCTAGTAAGTGCT
>NW_013887720.1:0-278 GCF_000517525.1 Limulus polyphemus
GAGTGGAAATACACTATATCTACACTATGAGAGTGAAAATGCACTATATCTATTACTGTAGGATTGAAAATACACTATATCTATTACCGGTAGAGTGGAAATACACTACATCTACACTGTGAGAGTGAAAATACACTATATCTATTACTGTGAGAGTGAAAATACACTATATCTATTACTGTAAGATTGAAAATACACTATATCTATTACTGGTAGAGTGGAAATACTCTATACCTATGAGAGTGTAAATACACTGTATCCATTAGTGGTAGAGTAGA
>NW_013887721.1:0-277 GCF_000517525.1 Limulus polyphemus
AAATTTTGGCAAAAACATGGACTATAGCCTTTGCTTTTTGGTGAAAATATGAACATTTTTGGAAAATAGAAAAAGGCGCTTTTATTAAGGCAGAATTAATAGAAAAATATCGGATGATGCTTATTTCATCGTAAAATTGAGACATTATACCATTAACGAAAAATATAATGTCACGTAAAAAGCTAAAAAAAATGAACTTTCGCGAAGCCTGAGTATAAAGAATCCAAAAGGTGCAGTAAATTCATAGGGAGACCTTTTGGTTTTATAGTGTTGCGTT
>NW_013887722.1:0-278 GCF_000517525.1 Limulus polyphemus
AGGGGTGGTGGATAAAATAGAGATGATGACATGCTAAGAGAAAATGTGTCACATGGGTCACAGTAGTGGAAATTCAGGATTTTTAAAATATTGCCTTGTAGAATTAAGAACTTAAAACTTGCATATCCAAAATATGGATTATTAGCTAAGATTTTATGCTATTCTAATTGATATAACATAAACAAAAAGTAGTTTAATAAAATTTTGAATGCAAGACACTAAAACCTTGTGTCATACATAGTAAAGGGTACCCAGGGCAATAGGGTTAAAGAAAAAAC
>NW_013887723.1:0-277 GCF_000517525.1 Limulus polyphemus
CACATTAAGAAATACTTTGATGACACAAGAACGATGATTTACGCGTGAAGCTACGAACAAACATATCTACACTTTAAGAAATACTTTGATGGAACAAGAACGATGATTTACGCGTGAAGCTACGAACAAACATATCTACACTTTAAGAAATACTTTGATGACACAAGAACGATGATTTACGCGGGAAGCTACAAACAAACATGTCTACACATTAAGAAATACTTTGATGGAACAAGAACGATGATTTACGCGTGAAGCTACGAACAAACATGTCTAC
>NW_013887724.1:0-276 GCF_000517525.1 Limulus polyphemus
TACTTACACATAGTGGTGGTACAGATAGATATACTTACACGGAGTGGTGGTACAAGTAGATATACTTACACGGAGTGGTGGTACAAGTAGATATACTTACACAGAGTGGTGGTACAAGTAGATGTACTTACACAGAGTGGTGGTACAGATAGATATACTTACACAGAGTAGTGGTGCAGATAGATATACTTACACAGTGGTGGTACAGATAGATATACTTACACAGAGTGGTGGTACAGATAGATATACTTACACAGAGTGGTGGTACAGATAGAT
>NW_013887725.1:0-277 GCF_000517525.1 Limulus polyphemus
GACTAAAAATACCGCTATCAAAGTCGAAAATATCTAGTCTAAGAAGGCCTAAAAAGATAGTTATGAAAGTCGACAAAATCGAGTGGACGAAAACTAAAAACATGTTTTCAAAGTCAAGAAAATCTAGTGGAAAACGAACTAAAAGGACCCTTATCAATGTCAAAAAAATCTGGAGGAAGGAAGACTAAAAGTCCGTTAAAACAGTCGACAAAATATATTGGAAAACTGACTAAAAGGACCCATATCAATGTAAACAAAATTTAGTGGACGGAGGACT
>NW_013887726.1:0-278 GCF_000517525.1 Limulus polyphemus
GTATTGATGTAAATAAACCCTGTTGTTTGATATTAAACTAAGGAAACCCTGCTATTTTATATTAACGTAAGGCAACCCTGCTGTTTTATATTAACGTACAGAAACCCTGATGTTTTATATTAAACTATGGAAACCCTGGTGTTTTGTATTGATGTAAATAAACCCTGTTGTTTGATATTAAACTAAGGAAACCCTGCTATTTTATATTAACGTAAGGCAACCCTGTTGTTTTATATTAATGTACAGAAACCCTGATGTTTTATATTAACGTAAAGAAA
>NW_013887727.1:0-278 GCF_000517525.1 Limulus polyphemus
GTTTAGAAATTTGGTAATTAGAGTTACACCTAGGTGTTCATGGAGTAGTTGTACCAAGTAAGGCTTAATACGAATAGGTTGGTTATAAATTCAATAACAAGAGTTAAACCTAGGTGTTCATGGAGCAGTTGTACCAAGTAAGGCTAAAGACGAATATGTTGGTTATAAATTCAGTAACTAGAGTTACACCTAATTATTCATGGAGTAGTTGTACCAAGTAAGACTAAAGATTAGTATGGTGGTTATAAATTCTGTAACAAGAGTTATACCTAAGTGTT
>NW_013887728.1:0-273 GCF_000517525.1 Limulus polyphemus
CTTCAAGCTTTCTTCGACGGAGAATCAAACCCGGTTTTTAGCGTTGTAAGTGCGTAAGCTTCCTACTCTGCTGTACCGTACATCAGGGTGATTTGCAACTCGGTACTGACGCATTTTCATGTCAAATGGTTCCCCGATTTATGCGTCTTTTACCTCCGTATGTCGCTGAGATCTTTAAAGGATGGATAATTTTTTCAGACGAGATTAGGGAAATTTTCGAACAACCTTTGTTTCTCAACCCTAATTTAGTGGATAATCGTGAGCGAACATTTT
>NW_013887729.1:0-278 GCF_000517525.1 Limulus polyphemus
GGAAAACGAACTAAAAGGAACCTTATCAAGGTCAACAAAATCTGGAGGAAGTAAGACTAAAAGACCGTTATAACAGTCTACAAAATATAGTGGAAGGAAAATTAAAAGACCGATATAACAGTCGATAAAATATAGTTGAAAACTGACTAAAACGACCCAAATCAATGTCAACAAAATCTAGTGGAAAACGGAATAAAAGGACCCTTATCAATGTCAACAAAATCTGGAGGAAGGAAAACTAAAAGACCCTTATAACAGTCGACAAAATATACTTTAAG
>NW_013887730.1:0-278 GCF_000517525.1 Limulus polyphemus
GGTTTGATGGTATTAAACGAGTTTCATATCACTTATGGGTGGATTGTGGGCGGTTCGATGGTATTAAACGAGTTTTATATCACTTATGGGTGGATTTTGGGCGGTTTGATGGTATTAAACGAGTTTCATATCATATAAGGGTGGATTGTGGGCGGTTTGATAGTATTAAACGAGTTTCATATCAATTATGGGTGGATTGTGGGCGGTTTGATAGTATTAAACGTGTTTCATATCAGTTATGGATGGATGGTGGGCGGTTCGATGGTATTAAACGAGTT
>NW_013887731.1:0-278 GCF_000517525.1 Limulus polyphemus
GATCATTGATAGTACAATAATCACCAGTTGCTGACATCACAGTCTTTCTGGGATCAATGATAGTACAATAATCACCAGTTACTGACATCACAGCCTTTCTGGGATCACTGATAGAACAATAATCACCAGTTACTGACATCACAGGCTTTCTGGTATGACTGATAGTACAATAATCACCAGTTACTGACATCACGTCTTTCTGGGATCACTGATAGAACAATAATCACCAGTTGCACCACATCAAACATTGAACAACATGCAGTATTCGTTTAAATTAC
>NW_013887732.1:0-278 GCF_000517525.1 Limulus polyphemus
CAGAATGTCACATATCTTTAGACAAGTTTGTTCTCTATCAATTAATAAACCATCAAAATGTCACATATCTTCAGACAAGTTTGTTCGCTATCAATTAATAAACCATCAAAATGTCACATATCTTCAGACAAGTTTGTTCTCTATCAATTAATAAACCAACAGACTGTCAAACCTCTTCAGACAAGTTTCTTCTCTATCAATTGATAAACCAACAGACTGTCAAACCTCTTCAGACAAGGTTGTTCTCTATCAATTAATAAACCACCAAAATGTCACAT
>NW_013887733.1:0-278 GCF_000517525.1 Limulus polyphemus
GCCAACCTCAATACAAAATAGAATAGTGCCAACCTCAATACGAAATAGAATAGTACCAACCTCTATACAGAATAGAACAGTGCCAACCTCAATACAAAATAGAATAGTGCCAACCTCAATACAGAATAGAACAGTGCCAACCTCAATACAGAATAGAACAGTGCCAACCTCAATACAGAATAGAACAGTGCCAACCTCAATACAAAATAGAACAGTGCCAACCTCAATACAAAATAGAATAGTGCCAACCTCAATACAAAATAGAATAGTGCCAACCT
>NW_013887734.1:0-278 GCF_000517525.1 Limulus polyphemus
GATGTAAAGATGTATCTAGAATGTCAGCTTGGACTTAAAAACAACATTAAAATTGTGCTAAATAACAGATGTAAAGATGTATTTAGAATGTCAGCTTGGACTTAAAAACAACATTAAAATTAAGTTAAATAACAGATATAAAGATGTATCTAGAATGCCAGCTTGGACTTAAAAACAACATCAAAATTAAGTTAAATAACAGATGTAAAGATGTATCTAGAATGTCAGCTTGGACTTTAAAAACAACATTAAAATTATGCTAAACAACAGATGTAAAG
>NW_013887735.1:0-258 GCF_000517525.1 Limulus polyphemus
TGTTAAGATTACTATCTACCAGATGGATCCTTGTGCTAAGATTACTATCTATTAGGTGGATCCTTGTGCTAAGATTACTATCTATTAGGTGGATCCTTGTGCTAAGATTACTATTTACCAGGTGGATCCTTGTGTTAAGATTACTATCTACCAGATGGTCCTTGTGCTAAGATTACTATCTATTAGGTGGATCCTTGTGCTAAGATTACTATCTACCAAATGGATCCTTGTGCTAAGATTACTATCTACCAGATGGAT
>NW_013887736.1:0-276 GCF_000517525.1 Limulus polyphemus
AAATTGAAAAAGAATCAGTAACAAAAAGCTTCCCTGCAGTACACATATGCTTTAAGAAAAGCTAATAAAAGAATAACATAAAACGACCACAAAAGCTGCAAAAATGAAAATAGAAGGCTAGAATTTTGCATGTAAATAGGCAAGTATGCAACGAACGTTCATACAAAATTTGGAGATGATTAGTCCAAATGGAACGACGTACTGGTACAAAACGCAAAACCTTCCATAACTCCTTTAAAACAAACAGTAGGAAGGTAAAACTCTGCATATTACTAC
>NW_013887737.1:0-278 GCF_000517525.1 Limulus polyphemus
CAATTCTCACTAAAGTTACTCTTACACTTCTCAAAGAAAGTGAAGAAAAGGGACAATTCTCACTAAAGTTACTCTTACACTTCTCACTAAAGTTACTCTTACACTTCTCAAAGAAAGTGAAGAAAAGGGACAATTCTCACTAAAGTTACTCGTACACTTCTCACTAAAGTTACTCTTACACTTCTCACTAAAGTTACTCTTACACTTCTCACTAAAGTTACTCTTACACTTCTCACTAAAGTTACTCTTACACTTCTCACTAAAGTTACTCTTACAAT
>NW_013887738.1:0-277 GCF_000517525.1 Limulus polyphemus
AAGAACTTGTTATAAGAGATGGGTCAGGGATGAAACTTAAGTCAAACCTGACTTTATAGTAAACTTTGATCTCTTCGTTTAAAACGCAAAAGTTTAACTTAAACATAAAGTTATAGGTTTTAGTGGACAAACAGAACTGAAGATACTGAAGAAAGTTTGAAACATACCTATAAAATATTGATCTTAACAGTATTCTCACACATAAAAATGAATTGTATTAATGTACTTGTATAGTGCTGCCACCCTCAGGCTGAAATTGGAACTATAATAAAGTTAG
>NW_013887739.1:0-279 GCF_000517525.1 Limulus polyphemus
ACAAAGATGCCCTTGATGCAAGACGTTCAAAATAGGATATCCTTTCATCAAAATTCCCAGAAGTTATTTCATAATCTGTTATGAAAATTTCGGCTAGCTTCGATATTACTGTTTTTTATTATCTTTAGTTATTTTCTAAATAAAGAACAGCGTTAAATATAAGGTTATTCAAAAAAAATCCCAGCATCTAATAGTCCATGACATCTTATTATACATTAAAATCTACCTTTTGGATTGTTTTTACTCATAATTAGCGAAAGTTCATTTTTTTAGCTTTTC
>NW_013887740.1:0-277 GCF_000517525.1 Limulus polyphemus
TAAAATGACATTTAAGACACCGTTCATCCTAGCTTGTTTAATTTGATAAAATAACATCTTTGACATCGTTCAGCCTAGCTTGTTTAAATTGATAAAATAACATCTTTGACACCGTTCAGCCTAGCTTGTTTATATTGATAAAATAACATTTAAGACACAGTTCAGCCTAGCTTGTTTATATTGATAAAATAACGTTAAGACACAGGTTATCTTAGTTTGGTTACACAGATATGACCACATTTAAGACACAGCTTAACTTGATTAAATTGATAAAATA
>NW_013887741.1:0-278 GCF_000517525.1 Limulus polyphemus
TTTAGTGCTTTACAAAGAAATTTTCAAATATAAGAAAAACTTTATTGCATTAGAAACAAACTTTCAATTATAAAAAATAAAAAACTTTATTGCATTAGAAACAAACTTTCAAATATAAGAAATAAAAAAATCGTTATTGTATTAGAAACAACCTTTCAAATATCAGAAATAAAAAACTTTGTTACATTAGAAACAAACTTTCAAATATAAGAAATAAAAAACTTTATTGTATTAGAAACAAACTTTCAAATATCAGAAATAAAAAACTTTATTGCATT
>NW_013887742.1:0-277 GCF_000517525.1 Limulus polyphemus
CTTATATGCACTTCTAACACGGTCCAATACTGTTCTCCTCCTCTTCTACCGCTTACATGCACTTCTAACACGGTCCAATACTGTTCTTTTCCCCTTCTCCCGCTTATGTGCACTTCTAACACGGTACAATACTGTTCTCCTCCCCTTCTCCCGCTTATATGCACTTCTAACACGGTCCAATACTGTTCTTTTCCCCTTCTCCCGCTTATGTGCACTTCTAACACGGTCCAATACTGTTCTTTTCCCCTTCTCCCGCTTATGTGCACTTCTAACACGG
>NW_013887743.1:0-277 GCF_000517525.1 Limulus polyphemus
CAGTAGGAGTTTAGTGAGTATTTTGACCTACATGATGGAGATATTGGTCTCAGTAGGAGTCTAGTTAGTATTTTGACCTACATACCGGAGATATTGGTCTCAGTAGGAGTCTAGTGAGTATTTTGACCTAGATACTGGAGATATTGGTCTCAGTAGGGGTCTAGTGAGTATTTTGACGTACATATTGGAGATATTGGTCTCAGTAGAAGTCTATTGAGTATTTTGACCTAGATACTGGAGATATTGATCTCAGTAGGAGTCTAAATAGTATTTTGAC
>NW_013887744.1:0-278 GCF_000517525.1 Limulus polyphemus
TTGTTAGACACAAAGCGTGATACATTAAATACTGTCATTTCCAAATAAAAACTTCACTTTATTCGGGTTTTGTTAGACACAAAGCGGGATACATTAAATACTGTCATTTCCAAATAAAGACTTCACTTTATCGGGGTTTTGTTAGACACAAGCGGGATACATTAAATACTGTCATTTCCATATCAAGACTTCACTTTATTCGGGTTTTGTTAGACACAAAGCGGGATACATTAAATACTGTCATTTCCAAATAAAGACTTCACTTTATTCGGGTTTTG
>NW_013887745.1:0-277 GCF_000517525.1 Limulus polyphemus
ATTCCCTCCCTCTACTAAACATGAGCACACACAAGTCATTAATAAAGTAGAAGTACCTGGCCAAGATTCCCTCCCTCTACTAAACATGAGCACACACAAGTCATTAATAAAGTATAGGTACCTGGCCAAGATTCCCTCCCTCTACTAAACATGACCACACACAAGTCATTAATAAAGTAGAGGTACCTGGCCAAGATTCCCTCCCTCTACTAAACATGAGCACACACAAGTCATAATACAATAAAGTAGAAGTACCTGGCCAAGATTCCCTCCCTCT
>NW_013887746.1:0-278 GCF_000517525.1 Limulus polyphemus
GGAAGTTTTCTTTTACAGATATAGATCAGAAGCTGATACAGGAGTGAAACCTAGCTACAGGAAGTTTTCTTTTACAGATATAGATCAGAAGCTAATACAGGTCTGAGCTGTAGCTACAGGACGTCTTCTTTTACAGATATAGATCAGAAGCTAATACAGGTCTGAGACCTAGCTACAGGAAGTTTTCTTTTACAGATATAGATCAGAAGCTGATACAGGTCTGAGACCTAGCTACAGGAAGTTTTCTTTTACAGATATAGATCAGAAGCTGATACAGG
>NW_013887747.1:0-277 GCF_000517525.1 Limulus polyphemus
CACAGGTGTCAAATGTTTGTTACTGTACACACATGTTTCAAATGTTTGTTACCGTACACACAGGTGTCAAATGTTTCTTACTGTACACACAGGTGTCAAATGTTTGTTACTGTATACACAGGTGTCAAATGTTTGTTACTGTACACACAGGTGTCAAATGTTTGTTACCGTATACACATGTTTCAAATGTTTGTTACTGTACACATATGTTTCAAATGTTTGTTACTGTACACACAGGTGTCAAATCTTTGTTACTGTATACACAGGTGTCAAATGT
>NW_013887748.1:0-279 GCF_000517525.1 Limulus polyphemus
TGAAAGGGCGAGCATGTTTGGTGGTATGCGGATTCGAACCCGCGATCCTCAGATTGTGAGTCGAGCGCCTTATCCACCTGGCCATGCCGGGCACAGAATTTGGTGAGTGGGGAGAACTTCCCAACCCAACTTCATTATATTGTGTTGCGTTAAACGTGCAACATGTGGACGTGCATTGTCGTGAAAAAGAACACCTTTCCGATTGAAGAGTGAAGGGCGTTTCTTATGAAGGGCTTGATTTAAACGTTTCAGTTGCTGACTATAGATCTCTGCATTTAC
>NW_013887749.1:0-278 GCF_000517525.1 Limulus polyphemus
TATACGCTTCACAATTATAAGAGGCCTAATGGCATTTCTTTGGTTTACTGGCCTCAAGCTAAGTAAAACGGACTCAAAACCCTACAGATATTATATAAGCTTCACAATTATAAGAGGCCTAATGGTATTTCTTTGGTTTGCTGGCCTCAGGCTATGCTGGTGAGCCTTGAATAGGCGAAACTGCAGTACACAGCAGAGGGTGGAGCCAATCAAAGAATGCATTAGACCTCCACGTTACAGACTCTCTTTTCAATTGGCCCGCCATGCCCAGGTGGTTA
>NW_013887750.1:0-1159 GCF_000517525.1 Limulus polyphemus
ACAAGCCATAAGATTTAACTATACTGTGTACTATCAATAACAAGCCATAAGATTTAACGATACTGTGTACTATCAATAAAAGGCCACAAGATTTAACGAAACTGTGTACTGTCAATAAGAAGACACAAGATTTAACAATACTGTGTACTGTCAATAAGAAGACACTCTTGTGTCTTCTTATTGACAGTACACAGTATTGTTAAATCTTGTGTCTTCTTATTGACAGTACACAGTTTCGTTAAATCTTGTGGACTGTTATTGATAGTACACAGTATCGTTAAATCTTATGGCTTGTTATTGATAGTACACAGTATCGTTAAATCTTGTGTCTTCTTATTGACAGTACACAGTATTGTTAAATCTTATGGCTTGTTATTGATAGTACACAGTATCGTTAAATCTTGTGTCTTCTTATTGACAGTACACAGTATTGTTAAATCTTTTTAACGATACTGTGTACTATTAGTATTGTTAAATCTTGTGTCTTCTTATTGACAGTACACAGTATTGTTAAATCTTGTCTTCTTATTGACAGTACACAGTATTGTTAAATCTTGTGTCTTCTTATTGACAGTACACATAACCGTTAAATCTTGTGGCTTGTTATTGGTACACAGTATTGTTAAATCTTGTCTTCTTTTTGATAGTACATGTCAATAAGAAGACACAAGATTTAACGATACGTCTTCTTTTTGATAGTACATAGTATTGTTAAATCTTGTGTCTTCTTATTGACAGTACACATAGTACACAGCATCGTTAAATCTTATGGCTTGTTATTGATAGTACACAGTATCGTTAAATCTTGTGTCTTTTTATTGACAGTACACAGTATTGTTAAATCTTGTGTCTTCTTATTGACAGTATACAGCATTGTTAAAACGTGTGTCTTTTTATTGGCAGTACACAGTATCGTTAAATCTTGTGGCTTGTTAGTGATAGTACACAATATTGTTAAATCTTGTTAAATCTTGTGTTCTAATTGACAGTACACAGTATTGTTAATTCTTGTGGCCTGTTATTGAAATACTGTGTAATTGATAGTACACAGTATCGTTAAATCTTATGGCTTGTTATTGATAGTACACAGTATCGTTAAATCTTGTGTCTTCTTGTACTATCAATAACAGGCCACAAGATTTAACGAAACTGTGTACTG
>NW_013887751.1:0-278 GCF_000517525.1 Limulus polyphemus
CTGGTCTAATTAAGGAAGGGATAGTCGAGAAGTCAGATAGTCCCTGGTCAGCTCCCGTTGTATTAGTCCAGAAGAAGGATGGAATCCAATATTGCTGTGTGGACTTCAGGGCTCTTAACAGCATAACCAAAAAAGACACAAACCCACAGCCAAGAATTGATGATACTCTTGATGCCCTAAGTGGAGCCAGGTGGTTTTCAACTCTGGATTTAAAGTCAGGTTTCCATCAAGTAAAAATGGCTAAAGCGGATAGACCCAAGACAGCATTTAGTATGGCT
>NW_013887752.1:0-278 GCF_000517525.1 Limulus polyphemus
CCAGACTCGACCGGCAAGTCAAGAAACAACCAAAAAACCAACTTCGAAGAGCGATCTACTCCAAGTTTTGAAGCAAGAGTGGGCGAAAATTCCACAATCTAAAATTGACGAGATTATTCTCACGATGCCCCAAAAGATTAACGAACTCCACGAAGCGAAAGAAAGATCTACTAGTTATATAATTAAATTATAAATATATCATTTCATGTGAATATGACTGAAAAATTTCATTTTTTTCTGAAAAGGTGGTGTCTATTTACTTGTGACCACGCTGTGTA
>NW_013887753.1:0-276 GCF_000517525.1 Limulus polyphemus
GAGTTGAAGAAATGGAGGGTGAGTGAGACATGATTTTGTAACAGTGGCTTTACCAGGTCGTAATTATAATATTACAAATTCCGATTTGCCTTTGTTTTCTTCAATGTGCGTATAATGTAAAATGGTTAAGTAGGAATACTCATTGCCTTCCCCGTCCGTGAAGTAAATACAGGCGTGTAATTTATGTTAAATGGGAGTGTTCGTTACCTTACGTTCTGGAATGCAGTTGTTAGGTGTCTATAATTTGAAATTTACATAAACGTGTGTGGAACTCTC
>NW_013887754.1:0-278 GCF_000517525.1 Limulus polyphemus
GTTAAACTATGGAGAATGACAATACGTTTATAAGTAGTAGATAAGTATTAAGCATATTTTAAATTAGCTAAACTATAGAAGATGACAATGCATTTACATGTAGTAGATCAATATTAAGCATGTTTTAAAATTGCTAAAATATAGAGAATGACAATACGTTTATATGTGGTAGATCAGTATTAAACGTGTTTTGAAATAGCTAATCTATAGAGAATGATAATACGTTTATAAGTAGTAGATCAGTATTAAGCATGATTTAAAATAGCTAAACTATAGAG
>NW_013887755.1:0-276 GCF_000517525.1 Limulus polyphemus
ACACCATGTTTTATCAGCACCATCAAGTCACCTGGCAACTACACCATGTTTTATCAGCACATCAAGTCACCTGGCAACTACACCATGTTTTATCAGCACCATCAAGTCACCTGGCAGGTACACCATGTTTTACAAACACAATCAAGTCACCTGGCAACTACACCTTGTTTTATCAGCACCATCAAGTCACCTGGCAACTACACCATGTCTTACAGCACATCAAGTCACCTGGCAGGTACACCATGTTTTACAAACACAATTAAGTCACTTGGCAAC
>NW_013887756.1:0-276 GCF_000517525.1 Limulus polyphemus
AAAAATGAATTCTGAGGTCCTGTTCACACTTCTGGTGTTATACCTCTAGCACTATTTTCACAGGATGCAGGTCAGGATTGGTTATTATATGTATAACCTCCTTCTCCTGAACTTGCCCGACTAATCCTCCTGAACATGCCAAACCTGTTCATGCAGATAAAGATTTGATAGCCTTTTTACACTACCTGATTTTGATGTGTTTCTCCCTACCCCTCCTGCAGAATCAGCTAAGCGTAATATTTCAACATGATTTCTCAGGTATGTTATGTTTTATCC
>NW_013887757.1:0-278 GCF_000517525.1 Limulus polyphemus
ATCTAGGGATGTGTATAGTTTATCATGTTTTATTTACTAAAGTAATTACTCATCTAGGGAACTGTATAGTTTATCATGTTTTATTTACCAAAGTAATTACTCATCTAGGGAAGTGTATAGTTTATCATGTTTTATTTATAGTTTATCATATTTCATATAGTAAAGTAATTACTGATCTAGGGAAGTGTATAGTTTATCATGTTTCATATAGTAAATTAACTACTGATCTAGGGAAGTGTATAGTTTATCATGTTTCATATAGTAAAGTAATTACTGAT
>NW_013887758.1:0-276 GCF_000517525.1 Limulus polyphemus
AAGATACAAGTGATTTAAACAGGTGTAATGATACTTGTACAGGTACAAATGATTTAAACAGGTGTAATGATACTTGTACAGGTACAAGTGATTTCAACAGGTGTAATGATACTTGTACAGGTGGAATGATACTTGAACAGGTACAAGGGATTTAAACAGGTGTAATGATACTTGTACAGGTACAAGTGATTTAAACAGGTGTAATGATAATTGAAGATACAAGTGATTTAAACAGGTGTAATGATACTTGTACAGGTACAAGTGATTTAAACAGGT
>NW_013887759.1:0-278 GCF_000517525.1 Limulus polyphemus
CTGAAGGCTAACTGTTACAAGTAGTCAGACAGAACAGTTGTTTCTGATTGAAAGCTAATTGTTACAAGTAGTCAGACAGAACAGTTGTTTCTGACTGAAGGCTAACTGTTACATAGTTACACAGAACAGTTGTTTCTGACTGAAGCTAACTGTTACAAGTTATCAGACAGAACAGTTGTGTTTCCCGACGGAAGACTAACTGTTACATAGTTATACAGAACAGTTGTTTCCTGATTGAAGGCTAATTGTTACAAGATTCAGACAGAACAGTTGTTTCT
>NW_013887760.1:0-276 GCF_000517525.1 Limulus polyphemus
ATGACCACTCTGTCTTTAAGTTTAGACGTAATCAGACGTTAAACTGTCCTTACTTTCACTTGAAATGACCAATGACGTTATTTTTATAATGTATATTTGTTTTCTCTGTCTTTAAGTTTAGACGTAAGCAGACGTTAAACTGTCCTTACTTTCACTTGAAATGACCAATGACGTTATTTTTATAATGTATATTTTGTCATAATTTCTCAGTTTAAAATAAAGTATCTACAAAAAAGAATTATGTTTCTTTCTTTCCAATGCTTAACGTCACTATTT
>NW_013887761.1:0-277 GCF_000517525.1 Limulus polyphemus
ATTTAAATTTATTATTATTTACTAAGTATTGTTTCTTTGTTTTGTAATTAAGCACAAAGCTACACAATGTATAGAAACCCGGATTCCAGCGTTGTAAGTCCGCAGACATACCGCTGTGCCACTGGGGGGCTTTTACTAAGTAAGTCTATATCTTTACTCTTATTTTGCAAAAGAGCATGGAGCAACATCTGGGGCTTCATAATGGTTGGAGACGGCTTGAATGGGTAATGAAGAAAAACTTTAATATAAATCTAACATAACAGCAAATGTACAACGT
>NW_013887762.1:0-278 GCF_000517525.1 Limulus polyphemus
CTTTATTGATTCAGTACAGGAACTCACACCATTCTTTATTGATTCAGTACAGGAACTCACACCATTCTTTATTGATTCAGTACAGGAACTCACACCATTATTTATTGGTTCAATACAGGAAGTCACACCATTATTTATTGGTTCAATACAGGAAGTCACACCATTATTTATTGATTCAGTACAGGAACTCACACCATTCTTTATTGATTCAGTACAGGAACTCACACCATTATTTATTGGTTCAATACAGGAAGTCACACCATTATTTATTGGTTCAA
>NW_013887763.1:0-278 GCF_000517525.1 Limulus polyphemus
TAGATACAAATAGTAGGTATGTTCCAACAAATCAACTAAATTAACCCACCTGATAACAGATACAAATAGTAGCCATGTTCCAACAAATCAACTAAATTAACCCACCTGATAACAGATACAAATAGTAGGTATGTTTTAATAAATCAACTAAACTAACCCATCTAATAATAGATACAAATAGTAGCCATGTTCCAACAAATCAACTAAATTAACTCACCTGATAATAGGTACAAATAGTAGCCATGTTCCAACAAGTCAACTAAACTACCCCACTTGAT
>NW_013887764.1:0-279 GCF_000517525.1 Limulus polyphemus
GCTAATCCAATGTAAAAAAAGAGGTGAAACAGGCTACTTTAGACCGGAGATAGGTAATTCAAAGTAAAAAAGGCTAAACAGTCTACAGTCTATCTACTTTAGACCGGAGATACCAGCTAATCCAATGTAAAAAAAGAGGTGAAACAGGCTACTTTAGACCGGAGATACCAGCTAATCCAATGTAAAAAAAGAAGTGAAACAGGCTACTTTAGACCGGAGATACCAGCTAATCCAATGTAAAAAAAGAGGTGAAACAGGCTACTTTAGACCGAAGATACC
>NW_013887765.1:0-277 GCF_000517525.1 Limulus polyphemus
GTTTGGATTGGTGGGAGATCGAGCTTAGTGGAGTGCGTTGGCAACATAAATTTTGCGAAATATGTCGAAATACTAGAGGAAGGACTCTTGCCACTTTATTCCTCGGGCCCACAACGTTGTTCCAGGAAAATGGAGCACCGTGTCACACTGCTAGAAACACCCAAAAGTGGCAGGAAGAAAATGGTACCCAGAAGTTGCCCTAGCCGAGCCAATCTCCTGACATGAACCCCATTGAAAACCTCTGGGCCATACTCGACCGGCAAGTCAAGAACACAAC
>NW_013887766.1:0-277 GCF_000517525.1 Limulus polyphemus
CATAATTTTTTTTATTTTTCAGATTGAAAATACAAACAAAAAACGAACTGTTCCTTTACTTTCACTGTTATAGCTTCTCAATCTGAGAATACATAATTTTTTTTTATTTTCAGATTGAAAATACAAACAAAAAACGAACTGTTCCTTTACTTTCACTGTTATAGCTTCTCAATCTGAGAATACATAATTTTTTTTTATTTCAGATTGAAAATACAAACAAAAAACGAACTGTTCCTTTACTTTCACTATTATAGATACTCAGTCTGAGAATACAGAA
>NW_013887767.1:0-277 GCF_000517525.1 Limulus polyphemus
ACTTTTGAATAACTAAAAAATCATAAATTACTACATCAATACCACAGAATTCTACTATAATTTATCAAACATAGTAACTAGGCCATATTTGGGTCTAAATAAATATGAAATTTCGAGCAGACTAAAGACAACCTACCTCATTGAAATCTTGACTTAAAAAAAGAAATGGCACTAGGTACATTAGAAAGGCTTAGAAAACCACTAGGGGGCATTCTGAGCTTCCTATTGGTTATTCATGTATATATATATATATATATATATATATATATATATATAG
>NW_013887768.1:0-277 GCF_000517525.1 Limulus polyphemus
TAAAAACATAAAACACTGACATTACAAGGTTAAAAACATAAAACACTGACATTAGAAGTTTAAAAACATAAAACACTGACATTACAAGTTTAAAAAAATGAAGCACTGACATTACAAGTTTAAAAACATAAAACATTGACATTACAAGTTTAAAAACATAAAACACTGACATTACAAGTTTAAAAACATAAAACACTGACATTACAAGTTTAAAAAATTAAATACTGACATTACAAGTTTAAAAAATGAATCATTGACATTACAAGTTTAAAAACAT
>NW_013887769.1:0-276 GCF_000517525.1 Limulus polyphemus
CTTGTTTACACAATACCGTCTTGTCTACATAGTACCGTCTTGTTTATATAATACCGTCTTGTTTACATAATACCGTCTTGTTTACATAGTACCGTCTTGTTTACATAATACCGTCTTGTTTACATAGTACCGTCTTGTTTACATAATACCGTCTTGTTTACATAATACCGTCTTGTATACATAGTACCGTCTTGTTTACATAATACCGTCTTGTTTACATAGTACCGTCTTGTTCATATACACTCTTACTTTATATATCGTGATATAAAGGGATAA
>NW_013887770.1:0-278 GCF_000517525.1 Limulus polyphemus
TATCTACTGAGCCTACTTTACGATCCATTTTTTAGAACCACATTGAGATATTTATTATGTCTACTTTATGATATATTTGTTTTAGCCCCACATTGAGATATCTACTGTGTATTTTTTACGATATATTTGTTTCAGGGCCTCATTGAGTTATCTACTGAGCCTACTTTACGATCCATTTTTTAGAACCACATTGAGATATCTATTATGTCTACTTTACGATTTATTTGTTTTATAGCCACATTGAAATATCTACTGTGTCTGCTTTACGATCTATATAT
>NW_013887771.1:0-398 GCF_000517525.1 Limulus polyphemus
CATTTTTGTTTGTAATTTTTATTGGTTAGATCTGAAATATATCATTTTTGTTTGTAATTTTTATTGGTTAAATCTGAAACAACATTTTTGTTTGTAATTTTTATTGGTTAAATCTGAAACATATCATTTTTGTTTGTAATTTTTATTGGTTAAATCTGAAGCATAACATTTTTGTTTGTAATTTTTACTTGTTAAATCTGAAACATAACATTTTTGTTTGTAATTTTTATTGGTTAAATCTGAAACATATCATTTTTGTTTGTAATTTTTATTGGTTAGATCTGAAACATATCATTTTTGTTTGTAATTTTTATTGGTTAAATCTGAAACATAACATTTTTGTTTGTAATTTTTATTGGTTAAATCCGAAACATAACATTTTTGTTTGTAATTTTTAT
>NW_013887772.1:0-277 GCF_000517525.1 Limulus polyphemus
GTACCTATCCTATTACTAGAATAATATTGTACCAACCCTATTACAATAATAATATGGTACCAACACTATTCCAAAAATATTATGGTACCTACCCTATTACAAGAATAATATGGTACCTACCCCATTACAATAATACTATGGTATCTACCCTATTATAATAATAATACGGTACCTACCCTACAAAAATATTATGGTACCTACCCTATTACAAGAATAATATGGTACCTACCCTATTAGAATAATAATATGGTACCTACCCTATTACAATAATTATATG
>NW_013887773.1:0-335 GCF_000517525.1 Limulus polyphemus
CTAAGTAGTAGGGGTACTGGGTGTATAAATGTGTGACTAAGTAGTAGGGGTACTGGGTGTATAAATGTGTCTAAGTAGGAGGGGTACTGGGTGTATAATTGTTGATATGAATGAGATATACTAGGGGCATAACACAGCTTCTATTCTATTAATGTTTAGACAGGTTTCCAGTCGTCAATCCTCGTCTAATCCTCGTCTTACTACACAGCTTCTATTCTATTAATGTTTAGAAAGGTTTCCAGTCGTCAATCCTCGTCTTACTACACAGCTTCTATTCTATTAATGTTTAGACAGGTTTCCAGTCGTCAATCCTCGTCTTACCTCGTCTTACTACA
>NW_013887774.1:0-454 GCF_000517525.1 Limulus polyphemus
ATACCTATGTGTTCATGGAGTAGTTGTGCCAAGTAAGGCTAAAGATGAGTATGGTGGTTATAAATTCGGTAACTAGAGTTACACCTAGGTATTCGTCGAGTTGTTGTACCAAATAACGATAAAGATGAGTATGGTGGTTACAGATTCGGAAAACTAGAGTTTCATCTAGGTATTCGATGAGTTGTTGTACCAAATAACGCTAAAGAGTGTATGGTGGTTATATATTCGGTAACTAGAGATACACCTAGGTGTTTATGGAGTAGTTGTACCATGTAAGGCTAAAGATGGGTGTAACTCTTGTTATCGAATTTGTAACCACCATACTCATCTTTAGCCTTACTTGGTATAACAACTCCACGAACACCTAGGTGTAACTCTAGTTACAGTTTTTCAACCACCATACTAACAACTCCAAGAACACCTATTAGCGTTATTTGGTACGATGAGTATGGTA
>NW_013887775.1:0-278 GCF_000517525.1 Limulus polyphemus
TCGTTAGTTTTCCTGTTGCAGTATAATATATTTTGTTGTTAATTAAATAGTTAGTCATTAGTTTACCTGTTCCAGTATAATATATGTTATTGTTAATTCAAAGGTTAGTTATTAGTTTTTTTACCTGTTCCAGTATAATATATGTTATTGTTAATTCAAAGGTTAGTCATTAGTTTTTTCCTGTTGCAGTATAATATATTTTGTTGTTAATTCAAAGGTTAGTCATCAGTTTTTCCTGTTGCAGTATAATATATCTTATTGTTAATTCAAAGGTTAGT
>NW_013887776.1:0-277 GCF_000517525.1 Limulus polyphemus
TAGTATATTTAAATCTTTTGTCTTCTTTTTGACAGTACACAGTATCTTTAAATCTTTTGTCTTATTATTGACAGTACACAGTTTTGTTAAATCTTGTATCTTCTTATTGAAAGTACACAGTATCGTTAAATCTTGTGTCTTCTTATTGACAGTACACAGTTTGTAATACTTGTGTCTTCTTATTGACAGTACACATTATTGTTAAATCTTGTGTCTTCTTATTGACAGTACACAGTATTGTTAAATCTTGTGTCTTCTGTATTGAGAGTACACAGTA
>NW_013887777.1:0-278 GCF_000517525.1 Limulus polyphemus
TAGTGTTGAACCCCTATACTCATCTTTAGCGTTATTTGGTATAACAACTCCACGAACATATATGTGTAACTCTAGTTACCGAATTTATAACCACCATACTCATCTTTAGCCTTACTTGGTACAAATACTCCATGAAACCTAGGTGTAACTCTAGTTACAGAATTTATAACCACCACACTCATCTTCAGACTTACTTGGTACAACTACTCCATGAACACTTAGGTGTAACTCTACTTACCGAATTTATAACCATCATATTCATCTTTAGCCTTACTTTG
>NW_013887778.1:0-277 GCF_000517525.1 Limulus polyphemus
GATAGTTCAACCACACACACTGAAACAATGCTTTCAGGACTCGAGGGATAGTTCAACCACACACACTGAAAGAATGCTTTCAGGACTCGAGGGATAGTTCAACCACACACACTGAAACAATGCTTTCAGGACTCGAGGGATAGTTCAACCACACACACTGAAAGAATGCTTTCAGGACTCGAGGGATAGTTCAACCACACACACTGAAACAATGCTCGAGGGATAGTTCAACCACACACTGAAACAGTGCTTTCTCTTCTTTCAGTAACGCTGTGTC
>NW_013887779.1:0-442 GCF_000517525.1 Limulus polyphemus
AGTTATCAACGCTATTTTCAAGTCTTGAATAACTCAACTTTCAAGATCTACATATCTACATGTGCCGATGTTTCCGTTTATCAACGTTATATTTTAAGATTTGTGCAAGAACTCAGCTAACAAATGTTACCGTATATAAAAGCTATCTTCAAGTTTTGTACACCAAAAAAACTTTTCAAGTAAATATATATGTGAATTATCCTCGTCTTTCTGCATGATAAAACATATCATATAAGTAAATATATTATACCCGTCTTTCTGATTGATAAAACATATATAAATATATATGTATTATCCCCGTCTTTCTGATTGATAAAACATATATAAATATATATGTATTATCCCGTCTTTCTGCATGATAAAACATATATAAATATATATGTATTATCCCCGTCTTTCTGATTGATAAAACATATATAAATATATATGTATTATCCCCGTC
>NW_013887780.1:0-278 GCF_000517525.1 Limulus polyphemus
GAAAACATTACTTAACTTCAACGTGTGTGGTAAAGGACAAAGCTAGCAAGCTTCCCGGCGAATCGTACCTACATCAACTCATAATTAACTCGCTCATTGTGAATCCTCGATAAGATATCAAGGAAGTTCCAGACTAGAAAGAAGACTTTATATCGCTTGTAAGTTTATAAAAATTGTTTGTATAAATCATTGTGTGTAATAACGATTGGTAATAACTGTTATTGTGAATTGTATTGTTGTGTGTATATTACAACGTATTTGTGTTAAAATGAAAATTG
>NW_013887781.1:0-279 GCF_000517525.1 Limulus polyphemus
AGATGGGAAAGTGACGACCTGGCAAATGGTTATACTGAGAAAGTTACGGGAAGGTGTGCTGCATCAATCCCATGACAGTTATCAGGAGGACATCTCGGAGTTAAGAAGACATTCAGTCACCTACAACAGAGATTTTACTGGATAGGTATGAGACAAGATGTGGAAGAATGGTGCAGGACATGCAGTACATGTTGTGCTAAAAGGAAACCCAAGTATAAGGGGCGTGCTCCAATGAAGTTATATCAAGTTGGCGCACCAATGAAAAGAGTAGCCATCGAT
>NW_013887782.1:0-278 GCF_000517525.1 Limulus polyphemus
ATAACTCAAACAAAGCTACAGGTGATGTTCCGATAACTCAAACAAAGCTACAGGTGATGTTACCATAACTCAAACAAAGCTAATGGTGATGTTACCATAACTCAAACAAAGCTACAGGTTGATGACTACCATAACTCAAACAAAGCTACAGGTGATGTTACCATAACTCAAACAAAGCTACAGGTGATGTTACCATAACTCAAACAAAGCTACAGGTGATGATTACCATAACTGAAACAAAGCTACAGGTGATGACTACCATAACACAAACAAAGCTA
>NW_013887783.1:0-279 GCF_000517525.1 Limulus polyphemus
CACGTTTCTACATTTATAATGGTAAAATATGAAACACGCTTGTACATTTGTAATGGTAAAATATGAAACACGCTTGTACATTTGTAATGGTAAAATATGAAACACGCTTGTACATTTGTAATGGTAAAATATGAAACACGCTTTTACATTTGTAATGGTAGAATATGAAACACGTTTCTACAGTTATAATGGTAAAATATGAAACACGCTTCTACATTTGTAATGGTAAAATATGAAACACGTTTCTAGAGTTATAATGGTAAAATATGAAACACGCTT
>NW_013887784.1:0-277 GCF_000517525.1 Limulus polyphemus
GTGTCTAACTTGTGTCTTAGGGTTACGAGACACGAACGTTTTTTTCTACAATTTTTTTTCTAACAAACTTTGGAACTTTTTCAGTAGATATATACAAATATATTGGGTTTTTAGATCCTAAAGTATGACTTGAAATATTCCAAATATTTACTCAACGCTTCTATTCCGTTTTCTTTGCTTGTTGTTATTCTTTCTTTTCATTTGGAAAAGTCTAGGATCAGGGTATCCTAAACTGTTAATTTTATGATTAGTTTCAAATCTAACTTGTGAAATAATT
>NW_013887785.1:0-278 GCF_000517525.1 Limulus polyphemus
TATAAAAGTCCATATAATCAATACGTTGTGGCACCTATTATTAAAGTACGTATAATTAAGAAGTTGTGGTACCTATTATAAAGATACGTATAATCAAGAAGTTGTGGCTCCTATTATAAAAGTACATATAATTAAGAAGTTGTGGTACCTATTATAAAGATACGTATAACCAAGAAGTTGTGGCACCTATTATAAAAGTACATATAATCAAGAAGTTGTGGTACCTATTATAAAGATACGTATAATCAAGAAGTTGTGGCACCTATCATAAAACTACC
>NW_013887786.1:0-277 GCF_000517525.1 Limulus polyphemus
GGGTAACGAGCAATCTCAAAACAAAGTTTTAAACACTTACCAATTACTTAGAAACTTGGGGTTATTTTTAACAGACGTGTTATGATCTTTTTTTTCTTCTGTTAATCTTGTGTATAATGAAAGTTAAAGGAATATTGTTTTGTGACATCTGGTAAGGATATTGACATTTAGCGAGTACATTAAATTATGGCCTGTAACGGCCAACTACTCAGATGACAATGTTTTTTTTTGATGAAACTCGGTTGAATGGATAGCAACTGCCTGTTGTAGAAACACA
>NW_013887787.1:0-279 GCF_000517525.1 Limulus polyphemus
CTTTTCTTGTTTATTTTGTTGTTCGAGCTGCCATTGTTGCAGGTTTTCTTGCAACTGCTCTTGTCTCTCTTCTTGTTTCTTTTCTTTTTCCTCTAACAACTGTTGTAATTTCTCTTCTCGTTTTTCTTGTTTCTTTTCTTTTTCCTCTAACAACTGTTGTAATTTCTCTTCTTGTTTAATTTCTCGTTCTTCTTGTTTCTTTTCTTTTTCCTCTAACAACTGCCGTAATTTTTCTTCTTGTTTCTGTATTGCTGCCATCAAATCTGCTAGGCTGTAGTC
>NW_013887788.1:0-275 GCF_000517525.1 Limulus polyphemus
GATTTGCCGCCTCCATTTCCATCTTTTATTTTATTTCTATCCCACTTCTGACACCAATTTGTTACGTCTATGTTTGTTTGTTAATTTTCCGTAGAAGTTATTTCCGAGAAACTTCAGCGATACAAGTCCTTTCTTAAATAAAACTAGTTTATTCCCTTTCAATACAACTTTGCAATACACTTAAACACACGCTAGAATTCACAACGATTCACGCACTTCACTACCGCGCTTGACTCAATTGTCCATCTCTGTCTCTGCCTGTCTGCAATTCTAAT
>NW_013887789.1:0-278 GCF_000517525.1 Limulus polyphemus
TTTCAGCAAACCATTGTGAGCAGCAAGGTGTTAGATCACGAAGGAGTACCAGAAGCTGTAGAGAAGCTCTGTGGTGTGATAGGACATTATGCAAGGTTGTGGGGACCAGTGTGGGTAACTATTGAGCTCATGGGCATGAAGAACAGACAGAAAGTATACTTGGCTGACATTGTAGACCAATGCATATTAGGATTGGATTATCTACTACCGAGGAAGTGTGTAGTTAACTTCGATAAAATGATGATTGGAAACAACAAAAACCAGTTTCCAGTAAGTGT
>NW_013887790.1:0-278 GCF_000517525.1 Limulus polyphemus
AGAAACAAACAAACAAAAAAAGGATTCAGCATGAAACTTGAAGGAATGGAATCAAAATTGGTGGCCAAACTGGTAGCTAAAGTTATAACAGTGATAAGAATTTTACAGCAAATATTCATTCATTAGTTAGCCAGACTGCATTTTTTGTTCAACTTGGGGCATGATGGTGGGTGAAAGAAAATAGTAATTTATATATAACATAGTGGATAAGGTACTAACAGACCAAAGATGAGGGTATAACATAACACACAGAGTAGTTTATGTATAAAATATTGTAT
>NW_013887791.1:0-278 GCF_000517525.1 Limulus polyphemus
ACATAAGATTTAACAAAATTGTTTACTGTCAATAAGTAGACACACGATTTAACAATACTGTGTACTATCAATAAAAAGACACAAGATTTAACGATACTGTGTACTGTCAATAAGAAGACATAAGATTTAACAAAACTGTGTACGGACAATAAGTAGACACACGATTTAACAATACTGTGTACTATCAATAAAAAGACACAAGATTTAACGATACTGTGTACTGTCAATAAGAAGACACAAGATTTAACTATACTGTGTACTGTCAATAAGAAGACACA
>NW_013887792.1:0-278 GCF_000517525.1 Limulus polyphemus
TTTCATTTTTTCTCAAAAGGTGGTGTCTATTTACTTGTGACCACGCTGTGTATATACGATCCCTAGTCAAGATGTAAAAATTCTCTATTTACGTCTTTGTATATACAGACATCTATGTCCATATACATAAATAAACTAAAGTCAGAAAAGGTAGGTTACAGAAACCAGCATCATAAATTACGTTCGGTTAAATTAAACCTGAAAGTAAACCATAACATTTCATCAGGTTTAAACATATAATATCCATATATTAACGACTGTAAATGGGCTGTATCAGC
>NW_013887793.1:0-656 GCF_000517525.1 Limulus polyphemus
CGACTAGAGACGTAACAAATTGGTGTCAGAAGTGGGATAGAAAAAAAGAAGAAAAAGAGAAGATGGAAACGAGAAGGGCAAATCAAACTACAGCTTAGCAGATTTGATGGCAGCAATACAAGAACAGCAAAAGAAACAAGAAGAGAGATTACAGCAGTTGTTGGAGGAAAAAGAAAAGAAACAAGAAGAGAGATTACAGCAGTTGTTGGAGGAAAAGAAAAGAAACAAGAAGAGTGACAACAGCAGTTGCAAGAAAACATGCAACAGTAGCAGCTTGGTGTATTTTCTCGTTCTTCTTGTTTATTTTCTTTCTCCTCCAACAAGTGCTGTAATTTCTCTTCTTGTTTATTTTGTTGTTCGAGCTACCACTGTTGCAGGTTTTCTTGCCACTGCTGTAATCTTTCTTCTTCTTTATTTTGCTGTTCGAGCTGCCACTGTTGCAGATTTTCTTGCAACTGCTGTTGTCTCTCTTCTTGTTTCTTTTCTTTTTCCTCCAACAACTGCTGTAATTTCTCTTGTTTATTTTGTTGTTAAGAAGAGAGACTACAGCAGTGGCAATTGGAACAAGAAAGGAAACAAGAAGTACAAATGGAAAACATTAGTAAATTTAAAAAGCGAATTAGATACGTTAAAGAACGATTTATTGTCTGTTACAC
>NW_013887794.1:0-272 GCF_000517525.1 Limulus polyphemus
CTTATTGACAGTACACAGTATCGTTAAATCTTGTGTCTTCTTATTGATAGTACACAGTATCGTTAAATCTTGTGTCTTCTTATGACAGAAACAGTATCGTTAAATCTTGTGTCTTCTTATTGACAGTACACAGTATTGCTAAATCGTGTGTCTTCTTATTGACAGTACACAGTATCGTTAAATCTTTGTCTTCTTATTGTACGAGTACACAGTATCTTTAGAACCTTGTGTCTTCTTATTGACAGTACACAGTATCGTTAAATCTTGTGTCT
>NW_013887795.1:0-278 GCF_000517525.1 Limulus polyphemus
ACTTAACTACAATACACTATCATCCATCCTCCTACCATTATATTGACTTAACTACAATACACTATCATCCAACCTCCTACCATTATACTGACTTAACTACAATACACTATCATCCAACCTCCTACCATTATACTGACTTAACTACAATACACTATCATCCAACCTCCTACCATTATACTGACTTAACTACAATACACTATCATCCATCCTCCTACCATTATACTGACTTAACTACAATACACTATCATCCAACCTCCTACCATTATACTGACTTAAAC
>NW_013887796.1:0-278 GCF_000517525.1 Limulus polyphemus
TGAACATACACGTGTTAGTGTTTGTTACGTAACACACACGTGTCAGTGTTTGTTACTGTATATACACGTGTTAATGTTTGCTGTTGCTGCCGTTGTTTTCTTGTTCAATATTAAACTTCGATTCCCGTCGAATGAATCTGTTGCTAATGTTTCGAAATATTTTGAAATACTGGGGGAGGAGGGAGATATGTTAGTCCCCTGTCCCTACTTCACGGTTCCTTCAGAGAACGAGGTGTATTATTGAGATGAGGATCATAGATTATTAATCGACGCTGGAT
>NW_013887797.1:0-278 GCF_000517525.1 Limulus polyphemus
CACACGCCTAGAAATATATAACCAACGCGAAGCACCTAAAAACAGGTATCTATTATTGGGTTCCTGTAATTGGTGTACTATAAACTTCGTAAGTTATAACTGTGATTGTTATAATGCTTATTAATCGGAAACATCAGATATATTGAACAGGAACATTAATAAATTTCGAACATTACAATTCATTTAACTTCAGTGGATTCACGTATAACTTCAGCGCTAAAACAAACTCGACCTGAAATCGGCATGTGATCAGCGAGTACTAAAGAGCTAGCTAGCTC
>NW_013887798.1:0-278 GCF_000517525.1 Limulus polyphemus
TTTCTTTTCTTGTTCTTTTCGTGCTCTTGTATTGCTGCCATCACGTCTGCTATGCTGTAGTCTGATTTGCCGCTTCTCGTTTCCATTTTTTTTTCTATCCCACTTCTGACACCAATTTGTTACGTCTCCGTGTGTTAATTAATTTTCCGTAACTTCGTTCCAACGAAACTTTAACGACACAAGTCTTTACTTAATAAAACTGGTTTATTCTTTCCGAATATAACTCTGCGATACACTTAATCTCAATACTCGCGCTAAAACAACACTGTAACAAACGA
>NW_013887799.1:0-287 GCF_000517525.1 Limulus polyphemus
AAGTATTGTAGTACATTATGGAACTGTCTGGAGTATTTTAATACATTATGGAACTGTTTGAAGTATTAGAATACATTATGGAACCGTCTGAAGTATTGTAGTACATTATGGAACTGTCTGAAGTATTTTAATACATTATGGAACTGTTTGAAGTATTAGAATACATTATGGAACCGTCTGAAGTATTGTAGTACATTATGGAACTGTTTGAAGTATTGCAATACATTAAGAAACTGTTTGAAGAATTAGAATACATTATGGAACCGTCTGAAGTATTATAGTACATT
>NW_013887800.1:0-278 GCF_000517525.1 Limulus polyphemus
AGTTTTCTTTCTAGTTTGGAACTGCTCCCCAGTGGCACAGCGTTTTGTCTCAGGACTTACAACGTTGATGGTGGGCAGAGCACAGATAACCCATTGTGTAGCTTTGTGATTAACTTCAAACAAACAAACTAATCTGGAACTTCCTTGATATCTTATCGAGGGTTGACGATGAACGAGTTAATTTCGAGTTGATGTAGGTAAAATTCGTTTAACAGGGAGCTAGCTAGCCCTGTAGTTCTCGCTGATCACACGCGGATTGATTACAGATTGAGTTTCCA
>NW_013887801.1:0-277 GCF_000517525.1 Limulus polyphemus
GGTTTCGATACCCGTGGTGGGCAGAGCACAGATAGCCCTTGTGTAGCTTTGTGCATAATCAAAAACAAACAAACAAACTCTCCATCTATTTAAAGTCTAGTATCGGGCCCCAAATGGAGAAACTAATATATGTTACAACCTTTCTCTCCATGTATTTAAAGTCTAATATCGGGCCCTAGATGGAGAAATTAATATATGTTACAACCTCTCTCTCCATCTATTTAAGGTCTAGTATCGGGCCCCAGATGGAGAAACTAACATATGTTACAACCTCTCC
>NW_013887802.1:0-274 GCF_000517525.1 Limulus polyphemus
TGTATAGTGTCAACAGGAACATATACTAATAAACATATAATGGTCAATGTAAATGTATAGTGTCAACAGGAACATATAGTCATAAACATATAATAGTGAATGTAAATGTATAGTGTCAACAGGAACATATAGTCATAAACATATAATTGAATGTAAATGTATAGTGTCAACAGGAACATATAGTCATAAACATATAATGGTCAATGTAAATGTATAGTAATCAACAGGAAGATATAGTCATAAACATATAATGGTCAATGTAAATGTATAGTGT
>NW_013887803.1:0-277 GCF_000517525.1 Limulus polyphemus
AAAACATTTCATTTAGGCCTATCTATGGCCTTCAAAAAGTTGACGACTCTACGTGTTTCGACGTTACAACTCTTATCTTTAAGTTAATTTAGATTTTATGAACGTGTCTTTTAGTGAATTCTGAGAAATATTTCCCTTTCAGTTATAAATTTCCTTATCTGTGAATCATTTGGCTACGATACAGTTATAATGAAAAGATCGCCAAGTATTTCATGAACTTCAAATGGCAGTTAAAGGAACGGTAAGTTTGAAACACCTAGATGCTATTTTTTTTTTT
>NW_013887804.1:0-278 GCF_000517525.1 Limulus polyphemus
GGCATTGATAGTTCGATGTGAATGGAGGAATTCGAAATGAATTACTCCTTTGATGTCCCACCAAATGCAAAGCATCACTTTCTGCGGATGGAGTCCAGGTTTTGGGGTCGGATGTGGTTTTTTCTGGGACTGAACCATTGTTTTTGGCATTTAATATTCGAATAAAGAATCAATTTTTCATCACCATTGACAATTCTGTCCAAAAATGGATTGCGCTCCAGAAGTGGTTCACACGCATTATGGGCCAGAAAAGACGAAGCAACCTCACACGTTGGAAA
>NW_013887805.1:0-274 GCF_000517525.1 Limulus polyphemus
GATATTGACAAGTTAGAATATAAAAGAAGGTCTTATCTTTTCTATTTGCCAATATAACGCTCATGTAATAAATCAAGCACAGTGGCACCCCGCCACCTCTTTCCATTTTTGGAAACGTTCCCTTATATACACTTACTTCTATATATGACATAAATAACCAATCGGAAGCTCAGAATGTCCCCTAGTGGCTTTCTCAGCCATTTTAACGGGCTTGGCGCCATTTCTTTCTTTTGAACAATTATTTCAACGAGGTAGGGTGTGTCTTTAGTTTGCT
>NW_013887806.1:0-277 GCF_000517525.1 Limulus polyphemus
GAAGAGCCTGTGATGATGAGAAATAGACTATGCTCTTCTTATAGAGGTCGTCAAATATTCTGGAAGTGTATGTCCTTTCTTTACAGTTGTATTCCTTGCCTTAACACTGACTGGCTCTACCTCCTGGCACACACCCAACAATGCCCCTTCCTTAAGTGTCTGCTCACATTTAGAGAAATTGGCTACTGTTATAGGTACTACTTGACGACCCACTACAAGTGACCTTCCAATCTTCAAATCTGCTGGCCTGGATGGGTCTTCCACTGCTTCTACAAGC
>NW_013887807.1:0-278 GCF_000517525.1 Limulus polyphemus
CAATACTGTGTACTGTCAATAAGGAAGACACAAGATTTAACGATACTGTGTACTATCAATAAGAAGACAATATTTACAAATACTGTGTACTGTCAATAAGCATACACAAGATTTATCAATACCGTTTTATCTCAATAAGAAGACACAAGATTTAACGATACTGTGTACTATCAATAAGAAGACAATATTTACAAATACTGTGTACTGTCAATAAGCAGACACAAGATTTATCAATACCGTTTAATCTCAATAAGAAGACACGAGATTTAACAATACTG
>NW_013887808.1:0-278 GCF_000517525.1 Limulus polyphemus
ATCCATTTGTACTTCTTGCCATTGTTGTTGACTTTCCTGTAGTTGCTGCTGACTTTCCTGCAACTGTTGGAGACTTTCTTCCTGTTTCCTTTCTTGTTCCAGTTGCCACTGCTGTAATTTTTCTTCTTGCTTATTTTCTTTCTCCTCTAACAACTGCTGTAATTTCTCTTGTTGTTTATTTTGTTGTTCGAGCTGCCACTGTTGCAGGCTTTCTTGCCACTGTTGTAATCTTTCTTCTTGTTTCTTTTCTCGTTCGTCTTGTTTCTTTTCTTTTTCCT
>NW_013887809.1:0-277 GCF_000517525.1 Limulus polyphemus
AAGAGTTAATAGTATAAATATAAACTATGTTGTTGTTGGGCTTAGAATTCTTCTATAGTAGTTGTCTGTAACTTGTTAGCAATAAATTCAATGATGAATAAACAGCACGCACTTCACTTGTTTTCAAAATAATATATATATATATTCGGAACAAGATAAAGTATTGTTGCGTCATCGAGATCACGTGACAATTCTCACGCTCTCTTGTTTCTAGAACTATCATGTACTTTGGCGAATGTTCTACTTCTTGCTAGATATGGGGTAGGCTGGTATATAA
>NW_013887810.1:0-277 GCF_000517525.1 Limulus polyphemus
TTTATATACATGAATACCGCACGTCCAGTAAACACTCTAGCATTCAAGAACCTTCGAGAATATCATGACGTGTTACTAGCGTCACGTGACTTCCGCTGTCATAACAATATATATATAAACCTGTTACAAAATATTTCAGTCTTTACCTGATGATGATACATTTACTGGATAATAATGCATGTTGTCTTGTCTGATAAGGATGTAATATTACATGTTGTCTTGTCTGATAAGGATGTAGATAATGCTATGTTGTCTTGTCTGATAAGGATGTAATATT
>NW_013887811.1:0-278 GCF_000517525.1 Limulus polyphemus
ATTGCTACTCTACTTGTAAAACTGGTGACTCTATACATGGCATAGCATGTCGTTCAGATAAAAACACAAACAATATTTTTAGTTTCAATTGCTACTGTACTTGTAAAGCTGCTGACTCTATACATGGCATAAAATTTCGTTCAAGTGAAAACACAAACAAAAATTCTAAGCGTGAATTGCTACTGTACTTGTAAACTGGTGACTTTATTCATGGCATAACGTGTCTTTCAGAAAAAAACACAAACAATAATCCTAAGTTTGGATTGATACTGTACTTG
>NW_013887812.1:0-278 GCF_000517525.1 Limulus polyphemus
CTCTGTGTCAACTGGCATGTTGTATATTACTCTGTGTCAACTGGCATGTTGTATATTACTCTGTGTCAACTGGCATATTGTATATTACTCTGTGTCAACTGGCATGTTGTATATTAATCTGTGTCAGCTGGCATGTTTTATATTACTCTGTGTCAACTGGCATGTTGTATATTACTCCGTGTCAACTGGCATGTTGTATATTACTACTGTGTCAACTGGCATGTTGTATATTACTCTGTGTCAACTGGCATGTTGTATATTACTCTGTGTCAACTGGC
>NW_013887813.1:0-276 GCF_000517525.1 Limulus polyphemus
AGTGGAAGTATATGGGTCTGGAGAATGCCTCACCGAGAGTTTTGGCTCAACAGGTTGCAGCCAACTGTGGAGCATGGTGGTTTCAGCGTGATGGTTTGGGGAGCTGTTTTAGTTGGTGGGAGATCGAGCTTAGTGGAGTGCGTTGGCAACATAAATTTTGCGGGATACGTCGAAATATTGGAGGAAGGACTCTTGCCACTTTATTCCTCGGGTTTCGTGGACAAGAACACAGCGTTGTTACAGGAAGATGGAGCACCGTGTCACACTGCTAGAAAC
>NW_013887814.1:0-278 GCF_000517525.1 Limulus polyphemus
CATGTTATTTAGTATGAAACTCGTTAGAAGCTACCACACACTCACGTCTTATTTAGTATGACAGTTATTAAAAATTCCCACACAATCACATGTTATTTAGGATGACAGTCGTTAAAAGCTCACACACACTTTCATGTTATTTAGTATGACAGTCGTTAAAAGCTCACACACAATCACATATTATTTAGGATGTCACTTGTTAGAATCTCCAACACACTCACATGTTATTAGTATGACAGTCGGTAAAAGCTCCCACACGCTCACTTGTTATTTAGGTA
>NW_013887815.1:0-277 GCF_000517525.1 Limulus polyphemus
ACTCTAGTTACCGAATTTATAACCACCATATTCATCTTTAGCGTTATTTGGTAAAACTACTCCATTAACACTTAGGTGTAACTCTAGTTACCCAATTTATAACCACCATATTGATCTTTAGCCTTACTTGGCACAAATACTTCATGAACACCTAGGTGTAACTATAGTTACCGAATTTATAACCACCATACTCATCTTTAGCCTTAACTTGGTACAACTACTCCATGAACACATAGGTGTAACTCTAGATACCGAATTAATAACTCCTATAATCATC
>NW_013887816.1:0-556 GCF_000517525.1 Limulus polyphemus
TTACACGAAGGTGTTCGTGGAGTTGTTGTACCAAGTAAGTCTAAAGATTAGTATGGTGGTTATAAATTCTGAAACTAGTATTTCACCTAGGTGTTTGTGTAGTTGTTGTACCAAGTAAGGCTAAAGATGAGTATGGTGGTTATAAATTCGGTAACCAAAATTACACCTAGGTGTTCGTGGAGTTGTTGTACCAAATAACGCTAAAGATGAGTGTGGTGGCTATAAATTCGGTAACTAGAGTTACACCTAGGTTTTCGAGGAGTTATTGTACCAAATGTAGTTAATAGTAGTTATTAGACCAACATGTAGTTAATAAGAGTTATTAGTCTAATAACTATTATTAACTAAATGTTGGTATTAACTAAATGTTGGCTAATAACTACTGTGTTGGTTTATTAACTACAAGTTATTAGACCAACATTTAGTTATTAGACCAACATGTAGTTAATAGTAGTTATTAGACCAACATGTATTTAATAGTAGTTACTAGACCAACATGTAGTTAATAGTAGTTATTAGACCAACATGTAGTTAATAGTAGTTATTAGACCAACAT
>NW_013887817.1:0-277 GCF_000517525.1 Limulus polyphemus
AGTAGGGAGAGACAATAAATTGTGATAGTGAAAGTGAAGAGAGTAGGGAGAGACAATAAATTGTGATAGTGGAAGTGAAGAGAGTAGGGAGAGACAATAAATTGTGATAGTGGAAGTGAAGAGAGTAGGGAGAGACAATAAATTGTGATAGTGGAAGTGAAGAGATTAGGGAAAGACAATAAGTTGTGATAGGGGAAGTGGAGAGATTAGGGAGAGACAATAAGTTGTGATAGGGGAAGTGAAGAGATTAGGGAGAGACAATAAGTTGTGATAGGGG
>NW_013887818.1:0-456 GCF_000517525.1 Limulus polyphemus
CGAGTCAATTGACTTTCTGGCGTCTTACTGTGTATATATAAAAAAGGAGTCAATTTACTTCTTGGCGTCTTACTACGTATATAAAAAGGAGTCAACTGACTTCCTGGCTCTTACTATGTATATAAAATGGAGTCAACTGACTTCCTGGTGTCTTACTGTGTATATATAAAAAAGGAGTCAATTTACTTCTTGGCGTCTTACTATGTATATAGAAAGGAGCCAACTGACTTCCTGGCGTCTTACTATGTATATAAAATGGAGTCAATTGTCTTCCTGGTTTGACTCTTTTTTATATACACACAGTAAGACGCCAGGAAGTCAATTGACTCCTTTTTTATATATACACAGTAAGACCACAGTAAGACGCCAAGAAGTAAATCCTTTTTTATATAGTAAGTCAGTTGATTTCTCTTTATATACTCAGTAAGACGCCAGGAAGTCAGTTGACTTGGCGTC
>NW_013887819.1:0-276 GCF_000517525.1 Limulus polyphemus
ACCATGCCTGTTTGTGGTATTTGTAATAGTTGTCATGTCTGTTTGTGGTCTTTGTAATAATTGTCGTGTCTGTTTGTGGTCTTTTAATAATTGTCGTGTCTGTTTGTGGTCTTTGTAATGATTGTCATGTCTGTTTGTGGTCTTTGTAATAATTACCATGCCTGTTTGGGGTATTTGTAATAGTTGTCATGTCTGTTTGTGGTCTTTGTAATAATTGTCGTGTCTGTTTGTGGTCTTTGTAATGATTGTCATGTCTGTTTGTGATCTTTGTAATAA
>NW_013887820.1:0-278 GCF_000517525.1 Limulus polyphemus
TTGTAATAAATTTTTTAAATTGTAGAAAGACTTTATAGACACCCTGTATATCATGTATAATAGTTAAATGAACCACCTAAACATCATGTTAGTGTAGCCTATATAATGTGTAAAGTTTAGTATACTCTAATCCCTTATAGTGATGGCACGAGGAGACACACATTCGGCATGTAATGCTGTTTGAATACAACAAGGGAAACAATGCCTCTGTAGCCACAGAGAATATCAAAGAAATTTATGGCAATGTTTTGAACATTCATAACTGTCAACGATGGTTC
>NW_013887821.1:0-278 GCF_000517525.1 Limulus polyphemus
CCACTTATTCGATCATAAAGTGTTTAGCTACACTGTTTTTATCTTTGGGATTTGTTTTACTTATTCGATCATAAAGTGTTTAGCTACACTGTTTTTATCTTTGGGATTTGTTTTACTTATTCGATCATAAAGTGTTTAGCTACACTGTTTTTACCTTTGTGATTTGTTTTACGTATTCGGTCATAAAGTGCTTAGCAACACTGTTTTTATCTTTGTGATTTGTTTTACTTATTCGGTCATAAAGTGCTTAGCAACACTGTTTTTATCTTTGTGATTTG
>NW_013887822.1:0-275 GCF_000517525.1 Limulus polyphemus
CAAATTATTTCCAACTTTGATTCACTTGTTCATAACACCTTTTTCCAATCATCAACAGTCCAGTTTTTGTATTTTTAGCAAATTTCAGTCTCTTGACAATATTTGGAGATCGAAAGTAAAGGTTTTTAACTGCTACACGACCAAATATTCCATTTTAGTTGAGTCTCCTTGATATTGTAGATCTGGACACTTTTCTGTCATTTGGTACATGGTCGTTTATCTCATGCTTGAGATCAGTGACAGTCTTCCTTCAGTATCATTGAGTTTATGTGTTC
>NW_013887823.1:0-278 GCF_000517525.1 Limulus polyphemus
GAACATTGCTCAACATCATGAAAATTAAACCTTATTTTCAATAAGCAATCCTGAAAAATATTTGGGGGTGCTTAACTTTTTTCCAGGTGTATATAACAAAATTTCATGTTCAATATTGTTTTAATCTGTTTTTCCCTAGTTGGGTCAACTGTGACCATGTTATGTAAAGTACTATTTTCCAACCTTAAGTACAAACATCATGATAAGTTTTATTACAGTCATACCACACTTAACCCTAATAGTAGTCTACACAGCACCATGGAATTTATTGCGGACTT
>NW_013887824.1:0-277 GCF_000517525.1 Limulus polyphemus
ATACATACCGTCAGTTTAGTTACCTGAATTGTAACTACTTAACTCTCATGTATACATACCGTCAGTTTAGTTACCTGAATTGTAACTACTTAACTCTCATGTATACATACCGTCAGTTTAGTTACCTGAATTGTAACTACTTAACTCTCATATATACATACCGTCAGTTTAATTACCTGAATTGTAACTACTTAACTCTCACATATATACATATAAACATACCGTCAGTTTAGTTACCTGAATTGTAACTACTTAACTCTCATGTATACATACCGTC
>NW_013887825.1:0-278 GCF_000517525.1 Limulus polyphemus
GACAGTCTACCATCATAGTATGTATAGCTTGTAGAGAGTCTACTACCATAGTGTGTGTAGTTTGTAGACAGTCTACCACCATAGTGTGTATAGTTTGTAGACAGTCTACCACCATAGTGTGTGTAGTTTGTAGAGAGTCTACCGCCATAGTATGAGTAGTTTGTAGACAGTCTACCGCCATAGTATGAGTAGTTTGTAGAGAGTCTACCACCATAGTATGTGTAGTTTGTAGAGAGTCTACCGCCATAGTACGTGTAGTTTGTAGACAGTCTACCACC
>NW_013887826.1:0-278 GCF_000517525.1 Limulus polyphemus
ATAAGTATAGTGAGTGTTGGAATAATAAGCCTAAAGTAAAGACATAGCATGGGATCACCTAGCCTACAGCCAAGTGCATAAAATTTATCATGAAAGTAAAAATATTGATTCAATTTTAAACTTAATTTGTTTCTGAATTAGGCTATTTTGTGTTATATCACCAACGTTTTGCACAAAAACAAACCTCTTTAATCAACGAAGACTCTAAATTAAGAAATCAACAAATATTTTTCCAGTTTTGTTGTCTATACATTTCATTTTATACTTTATGTACATAG
>NW_013887827.1:0-278 GCF_000517525.1 Limulus polyphemus
TACAGAGAATCTGTTTATGTAACGGAACTGTTTCTGGAACAAAGACAAAGTGACATTACAGAGAATCTGTTTATGTAACGGAACTGTTGCTGGAATAAAGACAAAGTGACATTACAGAGAATCTGTTTATGTAATGGAACTGTTACTGGAATAAAGACAAAGTGACAATAAAGATAATCTGTTTATGTAATGGAACTGTTTCTGGAATAAAGACAAAGTGACATTACAGAGAATCTGTTTATGTAATGGAACTGTTGCTGGAATAAAGACAAAGTGAC
>NW_013887828.1:0-278 GCF_000517525.1 Limulus polyphemus
TTTGCACACAAAAAAATTAAACTATTGATACACAATAATTAAGCTACATTATAACGTCAATAACAATACAAAAGGTAATGATTGCCAACATCTGTTAAACGATAACGTTGTGGAACCAAAGAGGATAATGATCCAGATAAAGGAGTTGGATCCAAGCTTGAGAAAAGCAGTTGTAACAGACTACAACAAATGCAGTGATACTTAGCAGTATCAGAGATATGTAGTATGCAAATCAGAGCAATAATCAAGAAGTATCACGAAACAAATTCAACTGAATA
>NW_013887829.1:0-275 GCF_000517525.1 Limulus polyphemus
CTTTCATCGAAGATCCCAATATTTATTCCATAATCGTATATCAAAATAGGCGAGCTTCGATTTTTCTTTTTTTCCTTCAGGTATAATAAACAAAAGTAGGGTTTTAAATATAAGATTATTCAACCGAAATCAACCACATCTAACAGATCATGACGTCTTATTACAAAATAAACCGTTCCTTTTGGATTATCTTTACTCTGAATGAGCGAAAGTTCTATTTTATTTATCTTTTGAGGCGACATAATACTTTTCGTTAATGTTATAATGTCTCAATT
>NW_013887830.1:0-276 GCF_000517525.1 Limulus polyphemus
ACAAGATTTAACAATAATGTGTCCTGTCAATAAGAAGACAGAAGATTTAACGATATTGTGTACTGTCAATAAGAAGACACAAGATTTAACGATACTGTGTACTGTCAATAAGAAGTCACAAGATTTAACGTATACTGTGTACTGTCCATAAGAAGACACAAGATTTAACAATACTGTGTACTGTCAATAAGAAGACACAAGATTTAACGATACTGTGTACTGTGAATAAGAAGACACAAGATTTAACTATACTGTGTACTGTCAATAAGAAGACAC
>NW_013887831.1:0-279 GCF_000517525.1 Limulus polyphemus
AGTTTTCAGTTGCTGTTAATGTCAGAGATCATGTTTAGAAAATGTGTTGTGTCTTTAATGTATGATACCAAACGTAGGGGGGGGGGTATCTTTGATGTGATAATCAACGTAAGCAGGTAAGTTTTCAGTAGGCATACCATAATTAAAAATAATAGGACGACCATGATTGTTGGGTTCGTGTATTTTCTGGTAAGATGTAAAAGCGACCTGGAACTGGCTGTTTAGATGAAAGGAACTGTAACGTTTCACCACTGATGTGTCGGTTTTTCTGTAAGTTAC
>NW_013887832.1:0-495 GCF_000517525.1 Limulus polyphemus
CTGTGGTTCATATACACCAAAGTATAGTGTACCTCTTCATTATTATACACAGTACTTGCTACCGAATAACATACCTGTACTGTGGTTCATATACACCAAAGTATAGTTTATATATTTATAATTACACACAGTACGTGCTACTGAATAACATACCTCTACTGTGGTTCATATACACCAAAGTACAGTGTATCTATTCATTATTACACACAGTACTTGCTACTGAATAACATATTTCTACTGTGGTTCATATACACCAAAGTACAGTGTATCTATTCATTTGGTGTATATGAACCACAGTAGAGGTATGTTATTCAGTAGCAAGTACTGTGTGTAATAAAGTATGTGTATCTCTTCATTATTACAAACAGTACTTGCTACTGAATAACATATCTCTACTGTGGTTCATATACACCAAAGTATAGTGTGTCTCTTCATTATTACACACAGTACTTGCTACTGAAAACCATACCTCTACTATAGTTCATATACACCAAA
>NW_013887833.1:0-270 GCF_000517525.1 Limulus polyphemus
TTCGTTAATCTTATGGCTTGTTATTGATAGTACACAGTATCGTTAAATCTTGTGTCTTCTTATTGACAGTACACACTATTGTTAAATATTTTATTTTCTTATTGACAGTACACAGTTTCGTTAAATCTTGTGTCTTGTTATTGATAGTACACAGTATCGTTAAATCTTATGGCTTGTTATTGTATAGTACACAGTATCGTTAAATCTTGTGTTTTCATATTGTACAGTACAAGTATTGTTAAATCTTGTGTGTTGTTTTTGATAATACAC
>NW_013887834.1:0-278 GCF_000517525.1 Limulus polyphemus
GACCTATTATTACATTGTTAATACATGTAAAGTAAGACCTATTATTACAGTAAGGTAATACCTATTATTACACTGTTAATACGTGTAAAGTAAGACCTATTATTACATTGTTAATACATGTAAAGTAAGACCTATTATTACAGTAAGGTAATACCTATTATTACACTGTTAATACGTGTAAAGTAAGACCTATTATTACATTGTTAATACATGTAAAGTAAGACCTATTATTACAGTAAGGTAATACCTATTATTACACTGTTAATACATGTAAAGTA
>NW_013887835.1:0-278 GCF_000517525.1 Limulus polyphemus
GTGCCCGGCATGGCCAGGTGGATAAGGCGCTCGACTCACAATCTGAGGGTCGCGGGTTCGAATCCGCATCCCACCAAACATGCTCGCCCTTTCAGCCGTGGGGGCGTTATAATGTGACGGTCAATCCCACTATTCGTTGGTAAAAGAGTTGGCGGTGGGTGGTGATGACTAGCTGCCTTCCCTCTAGTCTTACACTGCTAAATTAGGGATGGGTAGCGCAGATAGCCCTCGTGTAGCTTTGCGCGAAATTCCAAAACAAACAAACAATCCTTCAGGCT
>NW_013887836.1:0-278 GCF_000517525.1 Limulus polyphemus
AAAACAAGAGAGCTGGATAAGAAGAAAGTTAAACTTACTGGAAATAATAAGGGCTATAGTAAAACAAGAGAGCTGGTTAAGAAGAAAGTTAAAAGGACAAACTGTATATGAAAGAAGGTTGGCTGAGAGAGTTATATCAAACAATAAGGAATTCTTTAGATATATGATGGGTAAGCAAAATGTTAGGATGGGGATTGGGTCTCTTAAAAATGATAGTGAGGAGCTGATCTTAGAAAATTATGAGATGGTAAACTTATTAAATTATATGTTCTCTTCAG
>NW_013887837.1:0-278 GCF_000517525.1 Limulus polyphemus
GACACAAGATTTAACGATACTACTGTACTGTCAATAAGAAGACACAAGATTTAACAATACTGTGTACTGTCAATAAGAAGACACAAGATTTATAAATACTGTATACTATCAATAAGAACACACAAGATTTAACAATACTGTGTACTGTCAATAAGAAGACACAAGATTTAACGATACTGTGTACTGTCAATAAGAAGACACAAGATTTAACAATACTGTGTACTATCAATAAAAAGACACAAGATTTAACGATACTGTGTACTGTCAATAAGAAGACA
>NW_013887838.1:0-304 GCF_000517525.1 Limulus polyphemus
GTCAATAAGAAGACACTGGATTTAACGATACTGTGTACTGTCAATAAGACAACACAAGATTTAACGATACTGTGTACTGTCAATAAGAAGACACAAGATTTAACGATACTGTGTACTGTCAATAAGAAGACACAAGATTTAATATACTGTGTACTTTCAATAAGAAAACACAAGATTTAACGATACTGTGTACTGTCAATAAGAAGACACAAGATTGAACGATACTGTGTACTTTCAATAAGAAGACACAAGATTTAACGATACTGTGTACTGTCATTAAGAAGACACAAGATTTAACGATACT
>NW_013887839.1:0-278 GCF_000517525.1 Limulus polyphemus
AAAGGGTATTGTTAAATCTTGTGTCTACTTATTGAAATAACACAGTATCGTAAAATCGTGGGGTTTGTCAGTGATAGTATACAGTATCGTTAAATCGTGTGGCTTGTAATTGAAAGTACACAGTATTGTTAATCTTGTGTCTTCTTATTGACAGTACACAGTATTGTTAAATCATGTGTCTTCTTATTGACAGCACACAGTATCGTTAAATCTTGTGTCTTCTTATTGAGAGTACTCAGTATCGTTAAATCCTTTCGCTTGTTATTGATATTACACAA
>NW_013887840.1:0-423 GCF_000517525.1 Limulus polyphemus
ATGGTTATAAATTAGGTAATTAGAGTTACACTCCGGTATTCGTGGAGTTGTTGTACCAAGTAAGGCTAAAGATGAGTATGGTGGTTATAAATTAGTTAACTAGAGTTAAAACTAGGTGTTTGTGGCGTTGTTGTAACAAGTAAAGTTAACGATGAGTATGGTTATAAATTAGGTAATTAGAGTTACACTCCGGTATTCGTGGAGTTGTTGTACCAAATAACGCTAAAGATGAGTATGGTGGTTATAAATTAGTTAACTAGAGTTAAAACTAGGTGTTTGTGGCGTTGTTGTAACAAGTAAAGTTAACGATGAGTATGGTTATAAATTAGGTAATTAGAGTTACACTCCGGTATTCGTGGAGTTGTTGTACCAAATAACGCTAAAGATGAGTATGGTGGTTACAAATTCGGTAACTAGAGTTAC
>NW_013887841.1:0-380 GCF_000517525.1 Limulus polyphemus
GTAATAATTTTGTACTGTTTAGTCTCATTAGGCTCGTATACAATAGATATGATATGTTTGTCACCGTAGAATATCTCGTTCCATAATATTTTTATACTGTTTAGTCTCATTAGGCTCGTATACAATAGATACGATATGTTTGTCACCGTAAAATATCTCGTTCCGTAATAATTTTTGTACTGTTTAGTCTCATTAGGCTCGTATACAATAGATATGATATGTTTGTCACCGTAAAATATCTCGTTCCGTAATAATTTTTGTACTGTTTAGTCTCATTAGGCTCGTATACAATAGATATGATATGTTTGTCACCGTAAAATATCTCGTTCGGTAATATTTTTTGTACTGCTTACTCTCATTAGGCTCGTATACAATAGATA
>NW_013887842.1:0-295 GCF_000517525.1 Limulus polyphemus
GGTTTATGGGTAATATCTGTCATCACAGATTAATATAAAGTTCAACTGCTGGTTTATGGGCAATATCTGACATCACAGATTAATATAAAGTTCAACTGCTGGTTTATGGGTAATATCTGACATCATAGATTAATATAAAGTTCAGCTGCTGGTTTATGGGTAATATCTGACATCATAGATTAATATAAAGTTCAGTTGCTAGTTTATGGGTAATATTTGACATCATAGATTAATATAAAGTTCAACTGCTGGTTTATGGGTAATATCTGACATCATAGATTAATATAAAGTTCAG
>NW_013887843.1:0-277 GCF_000517525.1 Limulus polyphemus
GAATACACTATGTCATTGGATAGACATGCGAAAAGTTTATCTGGCAGCAGACTGAATATACTATGTCATTAAATACAGACATGCGAAAAGTTTATCTGGCAGCAGACTGAATATACTATGTCATTAAATACAGACATGCGAAAAGTTTACCTGGCAGTAGACTGAATACACGATGTCATTAGATAAAGACATGCGAAAAGTTTATCTGGCAGTAGACTGAATACACGATGTCATTAGATAAAGACATGCGAAAAGTTTATCTGGCAGCAGACTGAAT
>NW_013887844.1:0-275 GCF_000517525.1 Limulus polyphemus
ATGTTCAATGTGTACACATAGGGTGAATGCAAACAATCATGCTATGTTCAATGTGTACACGTAGGGTGAATGCAAACAATCATGCTGTGTTCAATGTGTACACGTAGGGTGAATGCAAACAATCATGCTGTGTTCAATGTGTACACGTAGGGTGAATGCAAACAATCATGCTGTGTTCAATGTGTACACGTAGGGTGAATGCAAACAATCATGCTGTGTTCAATGTGTACACGTAGGGTGAATGACAAACAATCATGCTGTGTTCAATGTGTACA
>NW_013887845.1:0-278 GCF_000517525.1 Limulus polyphemus
GCACTGAAGCTTTTTGTTACCGATTGTTTCTCGATTTCTTGTTACCAGAGGGTTCTGAATTGATTATTATTCACCAAATTTGTTATGTAGGTACACTCTATCGTTGCGCAGTTATATGCAGAGATTCACCTTTCTACTATTCGTTTTAAGGAAGTTATGGAAGGTTTTGCGTTTTGTACCAGTACTTCGTTCCATTTGGACTAATCTTCTCGAATTTTGTTTTGAACGTTCGTTGCGTACTTGCCTATTTACATGCAAAACTCTAGGTTCATGTTATC
>NW_013887846.1:0-277 GCF_000517525.1 Limulus polyphemus
GTTATATAAGGAATATCTAAATAACCCATTATAAATTAAGAAGATAAACTTCAACTCAGTATGTGTTAAATAAGGAATATCTAAATAACCTATTTTAAATTAAGAAGATAAACTTCAACTCAGTATGTGTTATATAAGGAATATCTAAATAACTTATTTTAAATTAAGAAGATAAACTTCAACTCAGTATGTGTTATATAAGGAATATCTAAATAACCTATTTTAAATTAAGAAGATAAACTTCAACTCAGTATGTGTAAAATAAGGAATATCTAAG
>NW_013887847.1:0-278 GCF_000517525.1 Limulus polyphemus
TCTCGTGGGTTGTGCATACCCATCTCAGATATACTGGATAGTTGCATGCAATTCCTGTCAATCCTGTACCACTTGCACCTCCATGAGACTTTGATTGTTCCATGAAGGTTTATCCACATCAGTTTTACAACCAGGTACATTGATCTCTCGTGGGTTGTGCATACCCATCTCGGATATGCTGGATAGTTACATGCAATTCCTGTCAATCCTGCACCACTTGAACCTCCATGAGACTTTGCTTGTCCCATGAATGTTTATCCACACCAGTTTTACAACCA
>NW_013887848.1:0-296 GCF_000517525.1 Limulus polyphemus
CTGACTGCAGTTCAATTACTCACTACCTACACACATTGATTCCGTCACGTTGTGACCATCTTATATATATACCAGACAACCCTATATCTAGTAATCTCCTGACAATTCCCGAAGGTTCGAGAGAAGGAGTGGTGTGATATAGTCACGTGACCTCGCTGACGCAACAGTATAAATGAAATATATAAACAAAAAATTAGAAAACTATTTGTTGATTTCTTAATTTAGAGTCTCCATTGATCTATCTTAATATTCTGGTGAAATGTTTTTAAGCTAATAAACAGTACTTGTACCCGATA
>NW_013887849.1:0-278 GCF_000517525.1 Limulus polyphemus
GTTGTGTTTAATTATTCTTCTGTATGTTTAATATGTATAAGTTGTGTTCAATAATTCTTCTGTATGTTTAATATGTATAAGCTGTGTTTAATAATTCTACAGTATGTTTAATATGTATAAGCTGTGGTATTTTGTGTTTAATAATTCTACAGTATGTTTAATATGTATAAGCAGGGGTATTTTGTGTTTAATAATTCTTCTGTATGTTTAATATGTATAAGTTGTGTTTAATTATTCTTCTGTATGTTTAATATGTATAAGCTGTGTTTAATAATTCT
>NW_013887850.1:0-277 GCF_000517525.1 Limulus polyphemus
GGGGGATTTTTCAGAAGGGGGGTATACAATGTTCGACAGAATGAAGTTATATTTTCTGCTTCTCATTTTGCCCGAATGAAAATTGAAAATTGTCCGAATGACCGTATGTGTTGCAAGCTAGGGTGGTTGCCTCCTAGTCTTCCCGCCACATTCGTCTATGTGCATAATAGTTGAGATTAATCTTACTAACACCAGAACGGTGTTGGAAGTTCTGTGCTTTTCTTCAAACTACTTCCATTTTCGAAGATCGTATTCAGTTTGATTAATATTATTATTA
>NW_013887851.1:0-278 GCF_000517525.1 Limulus polyphemus
TACGTAGTGCTACTAAACTGTATTCAGTGTATACTTAGCGCTCCTAAACTGTATTCAGTGTATACGTAGTGCTACTAAACTGTATTCAGTGTATACTTAGCGCTCCTAAACTGTATTCAGTGTATACGTAGTGCTGCTAAACTGTATTCAGTGTATAAATAGTGCTACTAAACTGTATTCAATCTATACTTAGTGCTCCTAAACTGTATTCAGTGTATAAATAGTGCTACTAAACTGTATTCAGTGTACACGTAGTGCTACTAAACTGTATTCAACGT
>NW_013887852.1:0-295 GCF_000517525.1 Limulus polyphemus
TTACTGGTTACTATTGTGGTATGATTTTGCACAGTTACCTGACTGGTTACTATTATGGTATGATTTGGCATGGTTACCTACCTGGTTACTATTGTGGTATGATTTGGCATGGTTAACTAACTGGTTACTATTGTGGTATGATTTGGCATGGTTACCTAACTGGTTACTATTGTGGTATGATTTGGCATGGTTACCTAACTGGTTACTATTGGGGTATGATTTGGCATGGTTACCTAACTGGTTACTATTGTGGTATGATTTGGCATGGATACCTAACTGTTACTATTGTGGTATG
>NW_013887853.1:0-280 GCF_000517525.1 Limulus polyphemus
AAAAGAAAGAAATAATAACCTAAATTAATATCCAAGGTATTAAGGAGATTAAGTATTTATGCAACTGACAGATATATGTTATTGATGTCCGAGTTTAAAAACACCAGTTTCTTAATTATCAAAACAATACATCATATAGCGGTCTACTTTTCTTCAAATTCTCGGTGGGACTGGGATCTCTATGATGTCCTCCCTATTAATCGACATGACCCTAGCATGTGGTGGAGTCGATTTTATGCACATGTAGTGAGTTGGGGTGAAGTTGGAAGGCGTGGGTTCT
>NW_013887854.1:0-278 GCF_000517525.1 Limulus polyphemus
GCCAGCACATAATGCTACGTCTAGTCAGCCAACACATCATACTATGCCCAGCCAGCCAACACATAATGCTACGTCTAGTCAGCCAACACATCATACTATGCCCAGCCAGCCAACACATAATGCTACGTCTAGTCAGCCAACCTCATCATGCCACGCCCAACCAGTCAACACATAATGCTACGTCTAGTCAGCCAACACATCATGCCACGCCCAGCCAGCCAACTATATAATGCTACGTCTAGTCAGTCAACACATCATGCCACGCTAAGCCATATCAT
>NW_013887855.1:0-279 GCF_000517525.1 Limulus polyphemus
AACAATACTGTGTACTGTCAATAAGAAGACACAAGATTTAACGATACTGTGTACTGTCAATAAGAAGACACAAGATTTAACGATACTATGACTGTCAATAAGAAGACACAAGATTTAACGATACTGTGTACTGTCAATAAGAAGACACAAGATTTAACGATACTGTGTACTGTCAATAAGAAGACACAAGATTTAACGATACTGTGTACTGTCAATAAGAAGACACAAGATTTAACGATACTGTGTACTGTCAATAAGAAGACACAAGATTTAACGATA
>NW_013887856.1:0-278 GCF_000517525.1 Limulus polyphemus
CATATTATATTGTATGGTGAAGTAAATATTATACTGTATAGTGAAGTAGATATTATTATACTGTATAATGAAGTACATATTATACTGTATATTGAAGTAGATATTATACTGTATAATGAAGTACATATTATATTGTATAATGAAGTACATATTATACTGTATGGTGAAGTACATATTATACTGTATGGTGAAGTAAATATTATACTGTATAGTGAAGTAGATATTATACTGTATAATGAAGTACATATTATACTGTATGTTGAAGTACATATTATACT
>NW_013887857.1:0-278 GCF_000517525.1 Limulus polyphemus
ATATAATTGTCATACATTGATACTAGTATAGCTTTAGTTGATATATACACTTAATAGATACACACTAGAGGTAAGGTTAAGTACTTACAGTAAGGGAATGGTCCTCGGATATCGATTGTTATGGGTAATAGCCTGTAGAATCACCTAAGTATAATTATTAATTAGTCACAATATAGAATTAAGCAGAGAATAAAATTGTGACTGCTATTAAGACTGTCTTCCTTCTGTTAACCCCTCGACGTGGATTCCTGTACGTGGTGAGGGGACCTCCCAGAGAA
>NW_013887858.1:0-278 GCF_000517525.1 Limulus polyphemus
CATCACGATAACGGTCTTTACAAGAAGACACGTATAACATGCACATAACTAATGACATCACGATAACGTGCACACAACTAATGACATCACGATAACGGTCTTTACAAGAAGACACGTATAACGTGCACATAACTAATGACATCACGATAACGGTCTTTATAAGAAGATACGTATAACGTGCACATAACTAATGACATCACGATAACGGTCTTTATAAGAAGATACGTATAACGTGCACACAACTAATGACATCACGATAACGGTCTTTACAAGAAGAT
>NW_013887859.1:0-278 GCF_000517525.1 Limulus polyphemus
TACTTGATTCACCAGTACCAAATAATCCATAAGACGGAACACACTTCTTTCAACACTACCAAAAAATACATAAGAACGAACATACTTGATTCACCAGTACCAAATAATCCATAAGACGGAACACACTTCTTTCAACACTACCAAAAAATACATAAGAACAAACATACTTGATTCACCAATACCAAATAATCAATAAGACGGAACACACTTCTTTAAACACTACCAAAAAATACATAAGAATAACACACTTGGTTCAACACTACCAAATAATCCATAAG
>NW_013887860.1:0-278 GCF_000517525.1 Limulus polyphemus
AACTCGTGTGTCTTCTTATTGATAGTACACAGTATTGTTAAATCTTGTGTCTTCTTATTGACAGTACACAGTATTGTTAAATCTTGTGTCTTATTATTGAAAGTACATAGTATCGTTAAATCTTGTGTTTTCTTATTGTCATTACACAGTATCGTTAAATCTTGTGTCTTCTTATTGACAGTAGACAGTATCGTTAAATCTTGTGTCTTCTTATTGACAAAACACAGTATCGTTAAATCTTGTGTCTTCTTATTGACAGTATACAGTATCGTTAAGTC
>NW_013887861.1:0-378 GCF_000517525.1 Limulus polyphemus
ATATAGAAGTAGTTAAATGAACATACAACGCAGTACTGTTATACTTATGCAGATGTAGTTACGTGTACAGACAACAGACATTACTATTATATTTATATAAAAGAAGTTATTTGAACATACAACAGAAAGGACTATAATATTTATATAGAAGTAGTTACATGGACAGACAGCAGATAGGACTATTATATTGATATTGAAGTAGTTTGATTAACATACAACAGATAGTACTATTATATTTATATAGAAGTAGTTAAATGAACATGCAATAAACAGTACAATTCTATATAAATATAAGTAGTTAAATGAACATGCAATAAACAGGACTATTATATTTATATAGAAGTAGTTACATGGACAGACAGCAGATAGGACTATTAT
>NW_013887862.1:0-319 GCF_000517525.1 Limulus polyphemus
TCAATTCCTAAATATTAGCTTGACCCGTGGACACAATGATTGGCTTATATCCATTCCTAAATACTAGCTTGACCCGTGTACACTATGATTGGCTTATATGCATTCCTAAACATTAACTTGGCCCGTGGATACTATGATTGGCTTTTATGCATTCCTAAATATTAGCTTGACCGGTGGACACTATGATTGGCTTGTATGCATTCCTAAATATTAGCTTGATTGATGGACACTATGATTGGCTTGTATGCATTCCTAAATATTAGCTTGACCCATGGACACTATGATTGGCTTGTATGCATTCCCAAATATTAGCTTGACC
>NW_013887863.1:0-278 GCF_000517525.1 Limulus polyphemus
AATATCAACAATAACACTAGTATACAGGACGGTGCAGATAGTATGATAACCTTACTAATAATATAATACCTACAATAGCACTGGTAAACAGGACGGTGTAGATAGTATGATAACCTGACTAATAATATAATACCAACAATAACACTAGTATACAGGACGGTGTAGATAGTATGATAATCTGACTAATAATATAATACCAACAATTGCACTAGTATATAGAACCGTGTAGATAGTATGATAACCTGACTAATAATATAATATAATACCAACAATAACAC
>NW_013887864.1:0-505 GCF_000517525.1 Limulus polyphemus
TTACATAGTTACATGAACTAAGGTTACATAGTTACCTGAACGACGGTTACATAGTTACATGAACTATGGCTACATAGTAACTCGAACTAAGGTTACATAGTTACATGAACTAAAGTTACATAGTTACCTGAACTAAGGTTACATAGTAACTTGAACTAAGGTTACATAGTTATATGAACTAAGGTTACATAGTTACATGAACTAAGGTTACATAGTTACATGAACTAAAGTTACATAGTTACCTGGACTAAGGTTATATAGTTACATGAACTAAGGTTGTAACTATGTAACCTTAGTTCAGTAACTATGTTTAAACTAAGGTTACATAGTTACTTGAACTAAGGTTACATACTTACCTGAACTAAGGTTACATAGTTACATGAGCTAAAGTTACATAGTTACCTGAACTAAGGTTACATAGTAACTTGAACTAAGGTTACATAGTAACTCGAACTAAGGTTACCTAAGTTCAGGTAACTATGTAACCAAAGGTTACATAGTTACA
>NW_013887865.1:0-277 GCF_000517525.1 Limulus polyphemus
ATACCTTTCTTGGTATAACCGTTTCCCAGGTCGTCACTTTCCCATCTGCAGTTTCCCATCTCCGGAGAAGAATATCATCTTCAAGCTTCAACTGGTCCCATTGTGCCCAATGGTTATTTGTCATAGGGCTTAGACTAGACACCTTCTCCCAAGCTGGGCGCAAAACACTTGCTTTTAGAAAATCAATTATTGGCTTCAAATATTGGTCTTTCTCCTGTTCTGCTTTGATATCTATACTTGGTTCCACTTCACCATCATCAACTCATTCAGTCACTTT
>NW_013887866.1:0-277 GCF_000517525.1 Limulus polyphemus
ATTGTAACTAGAAAAGATAATTGTTTGCTATACTTCTTTATTTACTGCTCTATGTTTTTAAGAAAATTAAGTTTTAGAACTTATTTTTAAATATTAATAATCTATATACATATATAATGTATAATAATGGAAATGTGACTGTATTTTACAAAATACCAGTCTACTAAAACATAGCCAAGACAGGTCACTTTGTAAAGACTAAAGGTCAGTTCTATATTATTGGATATGGTAACATGAGAGTATGTGAGCCACGTTGTTGTAACTTCTGTATTGTCAG
>NW_013887867.1:0-495 GCF_000517525.1 Limulus polyphemus
TCTCTATAATATTAAAACAGTCTCCCAGTATAAAACATATCATTTCAGTCTCTATAATATTAAAACATTCTCCCAGTATAAAACATCTCATCTCAGTCTCTATAATATTAAAACATTCTCCCAGTATAAAACATATCATTTCAGTATCTATGATATTAAAACATTTTCCCATTATAAAACATATCATCTCAGTCTCTATAATATTAAAACATTCTCCCAGTATAAAACATATAATATCAGTCTCTATAATATTAAAACATTCTCCCAGTATAAAACAAATGAGAGAATGTTTTAATATTATAGAGACTGATATTATGTTTTATACTGGGAGAATGTTTGAATATTATAGAGACTGAGATGAGATGTTTTATACTGGGAGAATGTTTTTATATTATAGAGACTGATATGATATGTTTTACACTGGTAGAATGTTTTAATATTATAGAGACTGATATTATAGTGTAAAACATATCATATCAGTCTCTATAATATTAA
>NW_013887868.1:0-277 GCF_000517525.1 Limulus polyphemus
GTTAAATCTTGTGTCTTCTTATTGACAGTACACAGTATCGTTAAATCTTGTGTTTTTTATTGACAGTACACAGTATCGTTAAATCTTTTGTCTTCTTATTGAAAGTACACAGTACCGTTAAGTCTTGTGTCTTCTTAGTGACAGTACACAGTCTTGTTATATCTTGTGTCTTCTTATTGACAGTACACAGTATCTTTAAATCTTGTGTCTTCTTATTGACAGGTCACATTATTGTTAAATCTTGCGTTTTCTACTGACAGTACACAGTATAATGAAA
>NW_013887869.1:0-505 GCF_000517525.1 Limulus polyphemus
CTATTACAGGATTGTTTGTTTGTTTGTTTGTCACAATCGTACCGTATGTACTTAATGTTCATGTTCGAATCCATTACAGGATTGTTTGTTTGTCACAATCGTACCGTAAGTACTTAATGTTCATGTTCGAATCCATTACAGGATTGTTTGTTTGTCACAATCGTACCGTATGTACTTAATGTTCATGTTCGATTCCATTACAGGATTGTTTGTTTGTCACAATCATACCGTATGTACTTAATGTTCATGTTCGAATCCATTACAGGGTTGTTTGTTTGTCACAATCGTACCGTATTACTTAATGTTCATGTTCGAATCCATTACAGGATTGTTTGTTTGTCACAATCGTACCGTATGTACTTAATGTTCGTGTTCAAATCCATTACAGGGTTGTTTGTTTGTCACAATCGTACCGTATGTACTTAATGTTCGTGTTCAAATCCATTACAGGATTGTTTGTTTGTTTGAAGTTAAGCACAAAGCTACACAACACGGGAAGGGTGGC
>NW_013887870.1:0-278 GCF_000517525.1 Limulus polyphemus
AAGCATTTTATTTGAATGTTAAGAGTATAAAATAAAGAATTTGATTTGAATGTTAGGAGTATAAAATAAAGAATTTGATTTGAATGTTAAGAGTATAAAATAAAGAATTTGATTTGAATGTTAATGAGTATAAAATAAAGAATTTGATCTGAATGTTAGGAGTATAAAATAAAAAATTTGATTTGAATGTTAAGAATATAAAATAAAGAATTTGATTTGAATGTTATGAGTATAAAATAAAGAATTTGATTTGAATGTTAGGAGTATAAAATAAAGAA
>NW_013887871.1:0-279 GCF_000517525.1 Limulus polyphemus
CTCACTAAATAGTTCCTGTCGGAAAATTCCTATCAGAATGATCTTTCCAAATATTTTCATTCTCACTTTCTTACACGACCTACCGACGAAAAAAAAAAAAAAACTTTCCCTACCATAGGAACATCGCAACGCCACATTTTTTAACATAGATAATGACTTGAATTACCACCATAAAGCATGGTTATAATTTCATATAGAGAAATTCAGATATATTTTAGATATTTGTTTCGTATTTAAATACACGCTACATACATATCAGTCTGTAGAGACAACATACAA
>NW_013887872.1:0-278 GCF_000517525.1 Limulus polyphemus
GACACTCCAGCAAAGTTGATGTTTGGTCGGGAATTTCGGTTGCCAGTGGATCTGTTAACAGGACGCCCACCTTATGAAGAGTTGCCTGAGAATGTGTCAGAGTTTGTGAAAGTGTTATCTGAAAGGATGGATGATATTCGTCATCAAGTGCATTCAAACTTGAAAACGTTTGCTGATTCGATGAAGTTATCTTATGATAAGAGATCTACTGAAGTCAGCTTTGTACCAGGAGACAAGGTATGTTGTATAATCCCAGAAGGACCAAAGGGAAGTCTTCT
>NW_013887873.1:0-277 GCF_000517525.1 Limulus polyphemus
GAGTCACCTACGACACAGATTTTACTGGATAGGTATGAGACAAGATGTGGAAGAATGGTGCAGAACATGCAGTACATGTTGTCCTAAAAGGGGACCCAATGGAAAAAGTAGCCGTCGACATTGCTGGTCCTCTGCCACAAACTCGTGCTGGAAACAAGTTCATTTGTGTGGTGATGGATTATTTCACCAAGTGGCCTGAGGCATATGCAATATCAAATCAGGAAGCTACAACTGTAGCTTCGGCTATTAGTGATTTCTTTTTCTGATTTGGTATGCT
>NW_013887874.1:0-279 GCF_000517525.1 Limulus polyphemus
ATGTCTGTAAACCATGCCAAGCTGTTATATATAAAATAATCAACTATTCATAAGTTAAACCAGTATATGTCTGTAAACCATGCCAAGCTGTTACATATAAAATAGTCAACTATTCATAAGTTAAACCAGTATATGTCTGTAAACCATGCCAAGCTGTTATATATAAAATAGTCAACTATTCATAAGAGTAACCAGTATATGTCTGTAAACCATTCCAAGCTGTTATATATAAAATAGTCAACTATTCATAAGTTAAACCAGTATAGGTCTGTAAACCAT
>NW_013887875.1:0-277 GCF_000517525.1 Limulus polyphemus
GCTACTCTTTCCATTGGTGTGCCAACTTGAGATAACTTCATTGGAGCACGTCCCTTATGCTTGGGTTCCCTTTTAGCACTACATATACTGCATGTCTTGCACCATTCCTCCACATCTTGCCTCATACCTATCCAGTAAAATCTCTGTCGTAGGTGACTCAATGTTTTCTTAACTTCGAGATGTCCTCCTGTTAAACTATCATGGGATTGACGCAGCACAACTTCCCATAACTTTGCCAGATCATCACTTTCCCATCTGCAGTTTCCCATCTCCAGAG
>NW_013887876.1:0-278 GCF_000517525.1 Limulus polyphemus
TCATAGATTCTGCATCTCAGCAGACCCTTGTGAGCATCAAGGTGCTTGATAACAAAGGAGTACCAGAAGCTGTACAGAAGCTCTGTGGTGTGACAGGACATTCTGCAAGGTTGTGGGGACCAGTGTGGGTAACTATCGAGCTGATGTGCATAAAAAACAGACAGAAAGTATACTTGGCTGACATTGAAGACCAATGCATATTAGGATTGGACTCTCTACTACCGAGGAAGTGTGTAGTTAATTTCGATAAAATGACGATTGGAAACAACAAAGTCCAG
>NW_013887877.1:0-380 GCF_000517525.1 Limulus polyphemus
TTTACCGATACTGTGTACTGTCAATAAGAAGACACAAGATTTAAAATAACTGTGTACTTTCAATAAGAAGACACAAGATTTAACGATTCTGTGTACAATCTATAAAAAGACACAAGATTTAACGATACTGTGTATCGTCAATAAGAAGAAACAAGATTTAACGATACTGTGTACTGTCAATAAGTAGACACAAGATTTAACAAAACTGTGTAGTGTCAATAAGAAAACACAAGATTTAACGATACTGTGTACTTTCAATAAGAATACACAAGATTTAAGTTAAATCTTGTGTCTTCTTATTGACAGTAAACAGTTTTGGTACACAGTATTTGTACTCTTCTTATTACACAAGATTTAACGATACTGTGTACTGTCAATAA
>NW_013887878.1:0-277 GCF_000517525.1 Limulus polyphemus
TTTACGGAAAACTAACAAACGAACGGAGGCATAACAAATTGGTGTCAGAAAGTGGGATAAAAAAAATGGAAACGAGAAACGGCAAATCAAACTACAGCCTAGCAGACTTGATGGCAGCAATACAAGTGAAGCAAGCACACCCCTCTACCATGCAGGATGCAATGGCCAGAGCTCTCGAATTTGAATCATACATTAAGTCCAGCACAGAGGTACCAAGGTTGGCACAGTCATCTGGATTCAAAGCTAGAAAAGGGCAGCTTCAGAAAGGTTTGAGGGA
>NW_013887879.1:0-276 GCF_000517525.1 Limulus polyphemus
TGCGAATTTTTTATAATGTCCAAATAGTTAGCAAACGTTTAAAAAGAGAAAACTTAACATTTTATATATTGATTCAGTAATTAATTTCTGTTCGGGTCCGGAAAATTTGAACGATCTAGCAACCACCATAAAAAATTATGAAATGAACATAAATTATGCATCTTTCATTCTGGAATGAACACAAAAAGGTTTAAATTGATAGTTATTGGACGAGCATCGGACGTGTTTGTTGTGCAAATATAAGGTAGTGACAGTACTTACGTCTATTGCGTTTCA
>NW_013887880.1:0-278 GCF_000517525.1 Limulus polyphemus
TAGATACTAGTATGTTCGAGAATATAATATAATGAAAAGATTAGAAACTCTTAATACTAGCAGGTTCCAACATATAAGATATCCAAAACAATACAAACTCTACATGATAGTAGGTTCCAACATATAAAGTAATCAAAACATTAGATACTCTACATACTACTAGGTTCCAACATATAAGATAACAAAAACATTAGAAACTCTACATACTACTAGGTTCCAAAATATAAGATAACAAAAACATTAGAAACTCTACATATTAGCAGGTTCCAACATATAAT
>NW_013887881.1:0-279 GCF_000517525.1 Limulus polyphemus
CACTAAAGATTTAAAAAAGAAATTCTCTAGTGGGTTTATTTTTTTTACATAACCAATAAAACTAGTGTTTGGGAAAGTAAAGTTGCATTATCTTCAAATAATATATTTTTAATGTGAGAATTTAACAACTGTTGCATGAGGAAAAGATGCATGGTATTGTAACATGTTTCTGAGAGAGTATATATAGAGAATTGGTTTAAAGGGTGGTCACTAATCAATAAATTTTTGGAAAAAGAAAAACTTTTAATGGGTTTAGATAAGCCTTGTGGTTTTCCATAA
>NW_013887882.1:0-278 GCF_000517525.1 Limulus polyphemus
AGATCTCTTATCATAAGATAGCTTCATCGAATCAGCAGACGTTTTCAAGTTTGAACACACTTGATGGTGGATATCATCCATCCTTTCCGATAACACTTTCACAAACTCTGACATATTCACAGGCAACTCTTCATAAGGTGGGCGTCCCTTATGCTTGGGTTCCCTTTTAGCACAACATGTACTGCATGTCCTGCACCATTCTTCCACATCTCGCCTCATACCTATCCAGTAAAATGTTTGGCGAAGGGGACTCAATGTCTTCTTAATTCCGAGATGTC
>NW_013887883.1:0-278 GCF_000517525.1 Limulus polyphemus
TAAAGAGCCTGTGATGATGACAAATGAACTATGCTATTCTTATAGAGGTCAGTTAAATGTTCTGGAAGTGTATGTTCTTTCTTTATAGTTGTATTTCTTGCTTTAACATTGATTGGCTCTACCTCCTGGCACACACCCAGAGAAGTCAGCAACTGTTATTGGTACTACTTGATGGCCTGCCACAAGTGACCTTCCAATCTTCAAATCCGCTGGCCTGGATGGGTCTTCCACTGCTTCTACAAGCATTGGGCTTCCTTGGAATGTTCTTTATCCTACCC
>NW_013887884.1:0-457 GCF_000517525.1 Limulus polyphemus
ATGGGTCGTTTTAGTCAGTTTTACACTATATTTTGTCGACTGTTATAACGGACTTTTAGTCTTCCTTCCCCAATATTTTGTTGACATTGATAAGGGTCCTTTTAATCAGTTTTCCATTAGATTTTGTTTACTTTGAAAACGTGTTTTTAGTTTTCTTCCACTCGATTTGGTCGACTTTCATAACTGACTTTTTAGGTCTTCTTAGACTAGATATTTTTGACTTTGATAGCGGTATTTTTAGTCTTTCTTACACTATATTTTAATGACTTTTATAATTGGGTATTTTTAATCCTTCTTAAACTATATTTTGTCGACTGTTATAAAGGTCTTTTAGTTTTCCTTCCACTAGATTTTGTTGACATTGATATGGGTCGTTTTAGTCAGTTTTCAACTATATTTGGTCGACTGTTATAACGGACTTTTGGTCTTCCTTCCTCCAGATTTTGTTGACATTGAT
>NW_013887885.1:0-278 GCF_000517525.1 Limulus polyphemus
GCAAACTATTATTAATCTAACCATTAGCCAATAGCAAACATTATTAATCTAACCATTAGTCAATACCAAACATTGTTCATCTCACCATTAGCCAATACCGAACATTGTTACTATTTTATGAAATACATTATTCATCTAACAAATAGCCAATAGCAAACACTATTAATCTAACCATTAGCCAATACCGAACATTGTTCATCTAACAATTAGGCAATACCAAACACTGTTCAACTAACCATTAGTCAATACCAAACATTGTTCATCTAACCATTAGGCGA
>NW_013887886.1:0-272 GCF_000517525.1 Limulus polyphemus
TTGTTTATTTTGTTGTTCGGAGCTGCCTATTGTTGCTAGGTTTTCTTGGCAACTGTTTGTTGTATCTCTTCTTGTTTCTTTTCTTTTTCCTCTAACAACTGCTGTAATTTCTCTTCTTGTTTAATTTCTCGTTCTTCTTGTTTCTTTTCTTGTTTTTGTATTGCTGCCATCAAATCTGCTAATTTGATTTTCCGCCTCTCGTTTCCATCTTCTTCTCTTTTTTTTCTATCCCACTCTCTGACACCAATTTGTTACGTCTCCGTTTGTTAATT
>NW_013887887.1:0-278 GCF_000517525.1 Limulus polyphemus
ACTCCACTGGACAACCAATTACACATCTAATATGAAGCCATCTTTATTCCACTGGACAACCAATTAAACATCTAGTATGAGGCCACTTTTACCCCACTGAACAACCAATTACACATCTAGTACAAAGCCATCTTTACTCAACTGGACAACCAATTACACATCTAGTATGAAGCCATCTTTATTCCACTGGACAACCAATTACACATCTAGTACGAAGTCACCTTTACTCAACTGGACAACCAACTACACATCTAGTATGAAGCCATCTTTACTCAATT
>NW_013887888.1:0-294 GCF_000517525.1 Limulus polyphemus
CCCTCTAACTTCTCTTTCTACTAGACAGACTAAATAACTCAGGAACAATGTTCCCTCTAACTTCTCTTTCTACTAGACAGACTACATAACTCAGAAACGATGTTCCCTATAACTTCTCTTTCTACTAGACAGACTACATAACTCAGAAACGATGTTCCCTATAACTTCTTTTTCTACTAGACAGACTACATAACTCAGGAACAATGTTCCCTCTAACTTCTCTTTCTACTAGACAGACTACATAACTCAGGAATGTTGTTCTCTCTAACTTCTCTTTCTACTAGACAGACTACA
>NW_013887889.1:0-276 GCF_000517525.1 Limulus polyphemus
CTTCTTATTGACAGTACACAGTATTGTTAAATTTTGTGTCTTCTTATTGAGAGTACACAGTATCGTTAAATCTTGTGTCTTCTTATTGAAAGTACACAGTGTTGTTAAATACTTGTGTCTTCTTATTGACAGTACACAATATCGTTAAATCTTGTGTTTCTTATTGACAGTACACAGTATCGTTAAATCTTGTGTCTTCTTATTGACAGTACACAGTATTGTTAAATCTTGTGTCTTCTTATTGATAGTACACAGTATCGTTAAATCTTGTGTCTT
>NW_013887890.1:0-288 GCF_000517525.1 Limulus polyphemus
TAAAGATGAGTATGGTGGTTATATATTATATAACTAGAGTTACACCTATGTGTTCATAGAGTAGTTGTACCAAGTAAGGCTAAAGATGAATATGGTGGTTATAAATTCGGTAACTAGAGTTACACCTAGGTATTCGTGGAGTTGTTGTACCAAATAACGCTAAAGATGAGTATGTTGGTTACAAATTCGGTAAGTAGAGTTACACGTAGGTGTTGATGGAGTAGTTGTACTATGTAAGGCTAAGGATGAGTATGATTGTTATAAATTCGGAAACTCTAGTTACACCTA
>NW_013887891.1:0-277 GCF_000517525.1 Limulus polyphemus
TATTATAGATTGATAGTGGCTGGTAGGTCTTTATTATAGATGGATAGTGGCTGGTAGGTCTTTTATTATAGATGGATAGTGACTGGTAGGTGTTTTATTATTAATGGATAGTGGCTGATAGGTCTTTTATTACAGATGGATAGTGGATGGTAAATCTCTTATGATAGATGGATAGTAGCTGGCAGGTCTTTTATTACAGATGGATTGTGGCTGGTATGTCTTTTATTACAGATGGATTGTGGCTGGTAGGTCTTTATTATAGATGGATAGTGGCTGG
>NW_013887892.1:0-278 GCF_000517525.1 Limulus polyphemus
GTTTATATACAAAAGTTCTACAAACTTATAAGCAATATAAAGTCTTCTTTCTAGTCTGGAACTTCCTTGATGTCTTATCGAAGGTTCATGATGAGCGAGTTAATTTTGAGTTGATGTAGGTACAATTCATTTAATAGGGAGCTAGCTAGCTCTGTAGTTCTTGTTGATCACACTCCGATTACAGGTCGAGTTTCTTTTGCCACTGAAGCTATATAATATCTTCGTAAAAGTACTAATGTCCGATGTGAATCCACTGAAGTTAAATGATTTGTAATGTT
>NW_013887893.1:0-395 GCF_000517525.1 Limulus polyphemus
AAATATAGCTTTGACTTACAGTATTACCGAATATAAATACAGCTTTAAATTTTTTTATTAACGATTATAAATATAGCTTGAGGTCTCATTATTACCGAATATAAATACAGCTTTAAGTTACATTATTACGGATTATAAACACAGCTTTAAGTTATATTATTACCGATTATAAATACAGCTTTAAATTACATTACTACCGAATGTAAATATAGCTTTAAGTTACAATATTACCGAATCTAAATATTGCTTTAAGTTACATTATTACCGAATATAAATACAGCTGTAAGTTACATTATTATTACCGATATTAATACAGCTTTTAGTTGCTTTATTACCGATTATAAATATAGCTTTAAGTTACATTATTAACGATTATAATTATAATTCTAAATTAC
>NW_013887894.1:0-278 GCF_000517525.1 Limulus polyphemus
AGTGCAGAACATGCAGTACATGTAGTGCTAAAAGGGGACCCAAGCATAAGGGACGTGACTCCAATGAAGTTATATCAAGTTGATGCACCAATGGAAAGAGTAGCCATCGACATTGCTGGTCCTCTGCCCCAAACTCATGCTGGAAACAAGTACATTTGTGTGGTGATGGATTATTTCACCAAGTGGCCTGAGGCATATGCAATACCAAATCAGGAAGCTACAACTGTAGCTTCAGCTATTAGTGACTTCTTCTTCAGATTTGGTATGACATATGAACT
>NW_013887895.1:0-278 GCF_000517525.1 Limulus polyphemus
GGTACTGTGTACTGTCAATAAGAAGACACAAGATTTAACAATACTGTGTACTCTCAATAAGAACACACAAGATTTAACAATACTGTGTACTGTCAATAAAAAGACACAAGATTTAACAATACTGTGTACTATCAATAAAAAGACACAAGATTTAACAATACTGTGTACTTTCAATAAGAAGACACAAGATTTAACGGTACTGTGTACTGTCAATAAGAAGACACAAGATTTAACGATACTGTGTACTGTCAGAAAGAAGACACAAGATTTAACGATAA
>NW_013887896.1:0-278 GCF_000517525.1 Limulus polyphemus
CATACACTAAAGAATGAACGTAACGAGGAAGGACATTTTATAGCGAAATAATTAAACGATGTAGAGCAAAAGAAGAAAACATTTCCAAGAAGATTGTCGTCGGTACTATTGGTGTAAGTAGAGAAACTCGTACCACAGAGCGTTCAGGATAACAACGTCTCTGAAACAAAAATCACAACATTAGGAGCAAGACCCGTATTCTCAAAGCGAAAGCTAGGATTACGAGAAGGAGCCCTTGGATCCAAAAATCCATTGCGATGGAGCTGGAGATATTTTCT
>NW_013887897.1:0-278 GCF_000517525.1 Limulus polyphemus
AAATAAGGCTAAAGATGAGTATGATGGTTATAAATTCAGAAACTATAGTTACACCTAAGTGTTTATGGAGTAGTTGTACCAAGTAAAGCTAAAGATGAGTATGTTGGATATAAATTCGGTATCTATAGTTACACCTAGGTATTTATGGAGTAGTTGTACCAAGTAAGGCTAAAGATGAGTATGGTGGTTATAACTTCGGTAACTATAGTTAAAAATAAGTGTTCATGGAGTAGTTGTACGAAATAACGCTAAAGATGAGTATGGTGGTTATAAATTCG
>NW_013887898.1:0-278 GCF_000517525.1 Limulus polyphemus
CTAACAGTAAAAGAGATCTCACACGTACATTTAAATAATGCTTTTTTGAACACGGTTACAATCATGTAAGTTAGTTAACGACTGAAGTTTTGATTTACTCATTAATCATATGGTAAAAACAATTAATCTCCTCACGAAAATTTGCTCATTTCATAAAAGCAGAGTTACAGTTACAGAAAATGAACGACGCTTAGACGACGTGGGTACATATAAGTATTTACAATACTTAATGTGTTTATTACCTTGTAACAGTTCTTTCTTAACTCCCATGTTATCTG
>NW_013887899.1:0-277 GCF_000517525.1 Limulus polyphemus
TTGTAGCTGGTAGGTCTTTTACTACAGATGGATAGTGACTGGTAAGTCTTTTATTATAGATGGATAGTGACTGGTAGGTGTTTATTATTAATGGATAATAGCTGATAGGTCTTTTATTACAGATGGATTGTGGCTGATAGGTCTTTTATTACAGATGGATTGTGGATGGTAGGTCTTTTATTATAGATGGAGAGCGACTGGTAGGTGTTTTATTATTAATGGATAGTGGCTGATAGGTCTTTTACTATAGATAGAGAGTGGCTGGTAGATCTCTTAT
>NW_013887900.1:0-277 GCF_000517525.1 Limulus polyphemus
CATATATTCCATTTTTAACAGTAAAAAAGTCAACAAGTCCATTGTTCCTAGAAAAACACTGGTTCGTCTCATTTCATATATTACATTTTTAACAGTATGAGAGTCAACAAGTACATTGTTCCTAGTAAAACATTGAATTCGTGTCATTTCATATATTACATTTTTAAAAGTATAAGAGTCAAAAGGTTCATTGTTTTTAGTAAAACACTGGTTCCTGTCATTTCATATATTACATTTTTAACAGTATAAGAGTCAACAAGTTCATTGTTTTTAGTAA
>NW_013887901.1:0-278 GCF_000517525.1 Limulus polyphemus
TTATGTGTTCCTTCTCGTCACACTTTGTGCCATCCCTACTGATAAATAATATAGTTAATTATGTAGTAACGCGTGATTCTGACAGATTATTTACTATTTGTTACTCCTCTTCACACTTAGTGCCATCCCTACTGATAAATTATATAGTTAATTATGTAGTAACGCGCGATTCCAACTAATCGTTTACTATTTGTTACTGCTCTTCACACTTCGTCCCACCCTACTGATAAATAATATAGTTAATTATGTAGTAACGCGTGATTTCATCAGATTATTTA
>NW_013887902.1:0-405 GCF_000517525.1 Limulus polyphemus
ATATAAGTAATGAGGTAAAATATTAAGTAATATATAAGTAATGAGGTAAAGTATTAAGTAATATGTAAGTAGAATAAACAGAGTCATTTTATATTCTTCACAACGAAATAGGTATCCATGTCTTCAACGTGAACAGCATCTGTCGAAGGATTATCATGTAATTCTCTCTGACTACTGTGTTATATACAAGGGGTTATAGAGACGTGTTTAGTTGTGTAGATAGCAGGATTAGGATGTAGTCCTTTCTGACTACTGTGTTATATAGAAGAAGCTACAGAGACGTGTTTAGTTGTGTAGATAGCAGGATTATGACGTGGTCCTCTCTGACTACTGTGTTATATAGAAGAGGCTACAGAGACGTGTTTAGTTGTGTAGATAGCAGGATTATGACATGGTCCTCTCTGA
>NW_013887903.1:0-278 GCF_000517525.1 Limulus polyphemus
CTTTGACAGGACACATTATTGTTCAATCTTATGTTTTCTTACTGACAGTACACATTATCGTCGAATATTGTCTCTTCTTATTGACAGTACACAGTATTGTTAAATCTTGTGTCTTCTTATTGACAGTACACAGTATCGTTAAATCTAGTGTCTTTCTATTGACAGAACACAGTATCGTTAAATCTTGTGTCTTCTAATTGACAGTACACAGTATCGTTAAATCTTGTGTCTTTTTCTGGATAGTACACAGTATTGCTAAATCGTGTGTCTTCTTATTG
>NW_013887904.1:0-277 GCF_000517525.1 Limulus polyphemus
CGTCAATTCTATTGCATGGTTGCCAGAAAAAGGTAGAGTACAATAAAGTATTTCTTTACTTTCAATACGTTTACTGGTTTTAGAAATGTGCAGAACTTTTAAATAATTCACAATTATGCTATCAGTTAACTGTACAGGAAACTTTTTTTTTTTGTAACAAAAAACTTTATATTTCGTGGCCCGGCATGGCCAGGTGGTTAGGGCGCTCGACTCGCAATCTGAGGGTCGCGGGTTCGAATTCCAGTCCCACCAAACATGCGTTATAATGCCTTATAAT
>NW_013887905.1:0-305 GCF_000517525.1 Limulus polyphemus
GTTTGTTTCTAATGCAATAAAGTTTTTTATTTGAAAATTTGTTTCTAATGCAATAAAGTTTTTATTTCTGATATTTGAAAGGTTGTTTCTAATACAATAACTATTTTTTTATTTCTTATAATTTAAAGTTTGTTTCTAATGCAATAAAGTATTTTATTTCTTATATTTGAAAGTTTGTTTCTAATGCAATAAAGTTTTTTATTTCTTATATTTGAAAGTTTCTTTCAATGCAATAAAGTTTTTTATTTCTTATTTTCGAAAGTTTATTTCTTATATTTGTTGCATTAGAAACAAACTTTTTAAAG
>NW_013887906.1:0-278 GCF_000517525.1 Limulus polyphemus
TTGGTGGATAAAACACCATAGAGTAACTAGTGCACAAAACACCTTAGAGTAACTGGTGGATAAATCACCATAGAGTAACTAGTGGATAAAACAGTATAGAGTTACTAGTGGATAAAACACCATATAGTAACTGGTGGATAAAACACCATAGAGTAACTAGTGGATAAAACACCATAGAGTAATTGATGGATAAAACACTATAGAGTAACTAGTGGATAAAACATCATAGAGTAAGTAGTGGATAAAACACCATAGATTAACTAATGGATAAAACAGTA
>NW_013887907.1:0-371 GCF_000517525.1 Limulus polyphemus
GCGCGATTTTTGAAGTTAAGTGTATCGGTAAAGTTATATTCGGAAAGAATAAACCAGTTTTATTAAGAAAGGACTTGTGTCGCTTAAGTTTCGTCGGAACGAAGTTACTGAAAATCAATTAACAAACCGAGACGTAACAAATTGGTGTCAGATAGTGGGACAAAAAAAAATGGAAACGAGAAGCGGCAAATCAAACTACAGCATAGCAGACTTGATGGCTGCAATACAAGAGCAGCAAAAGAAACAAGAAGAACGAGAAAAGAAACAAGAAGAACGAGAAAATAAACAAGAAGAACGAGAAAATTTCTTTTCTTTTTCATCTAACAACTGCTGTAATCTCTCTTCTTGTTTAACAAGAAGAACGAGAAAAG
>NW_013887908.1:0-634 GCF_000517525.1 Limulus polyphemus
AGGGCATCTTTGTATTGAAATATAAAGAAAAACAATTTTTTTCAAAATTTGGGAAAAAACATGGGCTATAGCCTTTAGTTTTTGGTGAAAATATGAATTTTTTTGGAAAATGGAACAAAGTTTTTTCTTGACGCAAAATTAATAGAAAAATATCCTATAGTGCTTATTTCGTCGGAATCTAGAAAATTGAGACATTATAGCATTGACGAAAAATATTATATCACTGTAAAAGCTAAAAAAAATTGAACTTTCGCTAACCCAGAGTAAAAACAATTTAGGCCATGACGTCTTCTTATCAAATAAACTCCACCTTTTTTTATATGTTGGAGTTTTGTTTTCATTCCCTTTTATTAAAATTCCCAATAGTTATTTCATAATCTCTTATCAAAATTTCGGATAGTGTCGATTTCAATGTTGTTATTTTTTTGTCTTCAATTATATTATAAACAAAGAAGAGCTTTAAGAATATTAAAAGATGCCCTTGATGTAAGACTTTCAAAATAGAGATGTATTGAAATATGAAGAAAAACAATTTTTTTCAAAATTTGGGAAAAAACATGGGCTATAGCCTTTAGTTTTTGGTGGAAAATATGAATTTTTGGAAAATGGAAAAAGGATTTTTTGACGCGAAATT
>NW_013887909.1:0-279 GCF_000517525.1 Limulus polyphemus
CTATAACCTGGAAGCTCAGAAAGGTCAACAGTTTGTGATACAATCAGTATGTAACCTGGAAGCTCAGAAAGGTCAACAGTTTGTGATACAATCAGTACTGTAACCTGGAAGCTCAGAAAGGTCAACAGTTTGTGACATAATCAGTATTGTAGCCTGGAAGCTCAGAAAGGTCAACAGTTTGTGACACAATCAGTACTGTAACCTGGAAGCTCAGAAAGGTCAACAGTTTGTGATACAATCAGTACTGTAACCTGGAAACTCAGAAAGATCAACAGTTTG
>NW_013887910.1:0-436 GCF_000517525.1 Limulus polyphemus
CCTATAGTTGTATTAGTACTTGATGATGATAATATCTAGTCATGTTGTTCCTATAGTTGTACTAGTACTTGATGATACTGTATGTATTCATGTTGTTCCTATAGTTGTATTAGTACTTGATGATACTGTATGCATTCATGCTGTTCCTATAGTTGTATTAGTACTTGATGATGATAATATCTAGTCATGTTGTTCCTATAGTTGTACTAGTACTTGATGATATTGTATGTAGTCATGTTGTTCCTATAGTTGTATTAGTACTTGATGATCTGTATGCATTCATGTTGTTCCTATAGTTGTATTAGTACTTGATGACCACTGTATGTATTCATGTTGTTTCTATGGTTGTATTAGTACTTGATGATACTGTATCTAATCATGTTGTTTCTATAGTTCTATTAGCATGTGATGATGATAATATCTATTCATGTTGTTT
>NW_013887911.1:0-278 GCF_000517525.1 Limulus polyphemus
CCAATCTGATACTGTGCATACATTTAATGTGTGAGCACCGATCTGATACCAAGCTTCCATTTAATGTGTGAGCACCAATCTGATACCAAGCTTCCATTTAATGTGTAAGCACCAATCTGATACCAAGCTTCCATTTAATGTGTAAGCACCAATCTGATACCAAGCTTCCATTTAATGTGTGAGCACCAATCTGATACCAAGCTTCCATTTAATGTGTAAGCACCAATCTGATACCAAGCTTCCATTTAATGTGTGAGCACCAATCTGATACCAAGCTT
>NW_013887912.1:0-525 GCF_000517525.1 Limulus polyphemus
ATCTTCATACTAAGTCATCCTAAATACTTGTATGTTGTAAGGGAAGGCTACAACCATGTATACAACATCTCCATACAAAGTCATCCTAAATACTTGTATGTTGTAAGGGAAGTCTACAACCATACAACATCTCCATACAAAGTCATCCTAAATACTTGTATGTTGTAAGAGAAGGTTACAACCATACAACATCTAGGATGACTTTGTATGGAAATACTTGTATGTTGTAAGAGAAGGTTACAACCATACAACATCTCCATACAAAGTCATCCTAAATACTTGTATGTTGTAAGGGAAGGCTACAACCATACAACATCTCCATACAAAGTCATTTTAAATACTTGTATGTTGTAAGAGAAGGTTACAACCATACAACATCTCCATACAAAGTCATCCTAAATACTTGTATGTTGTAAGGGAAGGCTACAACCATGCATACATCATTTCCATACAAAGTCATCCTAAATACTTGTATGTTGTAAGGGAAGGCTACAACCATGCATACATCATTTCCATACAAAGTCA
>NW_013887913.1:0-428 GCF_000517525.1 Limulus polyphemus
AACGTTCGTTGACATAGCGTTTGTTTTAGCGCGATTGTTGAAAACAAGTGTATCGTAAAGTTATATTCGGAAATAATAAACCAGTTTTATTAAGTTAGGATTTGTGTCGCTAAAGTTTCGTTGGAACGAAGTTACGGGAAGTTAATTAACAAACGGAGACGTAACAAATTGGTGTCAGAAGTGGAACGAAAAAAAAGAAAAGAAACAAGAAGAACGAGAAAAGAAACAAGAAGAGAGACAGCAGCAGTTGCATGAAAACCTGCAACAGTGGCAGCTGGAACAGCAAAATAAACAAGAGAGATTACAGCAGTTGTTGGAGGAAAAAGAAAAGAAACAAGAAGAAAGATTACAGCAGTGGCAAGAAAACCTACAACAATGGCAGCTCGAACAGCAAAATAAACAAGAGAGATTACAGCAGTTGTTGGAGG
>NW_013887914.1:0-277 GCF_000517525.1 Limulus polyphemus
CCTTTCATCAAAATTTCCAATAGTAATTTCAAAATCTGTTAACAAACTTTTCCTATTTTTGATTACTGTTGTTGTTTTTACAGTTATATTACAAACGAAGAAGAGCTTTAAAAATACGATTATTCAAACAAAATCGCACCATCTAAAAGCCCATGACTTCTTCTTATAAAACAAACTCTATCTTTTCAATTGTTGTTATTCTGGGATAGCGAAAATTTAATTTTTTTTTTGCTTTTCACGGGATGTAATATTTTTCGTTAATACTATTATATCTATA
>NW_013887915.1:0-278 GCF_000517525.1 Limulus polyphemus
GTAGGAAAGTAACTGACAGCTATAGACATATGTATTTATAACTCAAGGCAGACAGACTAATCATGCATGGTAGCCAGAATAACAATTACTGAAATGTTTCACTTTCTCAGTGTAGCCAGAATAACACTTACTGAAATGTTTCACTTTCTCAGTGTAGCCAGAATAACAATTATTGAAACGTTTCACTTTCTCAGTGTAGCCACAGTAACAATTACTGAAATGTTTCACTCTCTCAGTTTAGTCAGAATAAAAATTACTGAAATGTTTCACTCTCTCAG
>NW_013887916.1:0-278 GCF_000517525.1 Limulus polyphemus
CCACAGTAGAGGTATGTTATTCAGTAGCAAGTACTGTGTGTAATAATGAAGATATAAACTATACTTTGGTGTATATGAACCACAGTAGAAGTATGTTGTTCATTAGCAAGAACTGTGTGTAATAATGAAGAGATACACCATACTTTGGTGTATATGAACCACAGTAGAGGTATGTTATTCAGTAGCAAGTACTGTGTGTAATAATGAAAAGATACACTATAATTTGGTGTATGTGAACCACAGTAGAGGTATGTAATTCAGTAGCATGTCCTGTGTGT
>NW_013887917.1:0-278 GCF_000517525.1 Limulus polyphemus
CATCCGTCACAAGAAAATAAATCCAACATTCCAGAGTGACAGTAATAAGAAGTGTAACTAACTGGCATCAGTCACAAGAAAACAAATCCAACATTCTAGAGTGACACTGTGACTACCTAGCATCAATCACACGAAAACAAATCCAACATTCTAGATTGACAGTTTGACAACCTGACATCAGAAACAAGAAAACAAATCCAACATTCTAAAGTAACACTAATAAGAAGTGTGACTCACTATCATCAGTCAAAACAGAAAACTCCAAACATTCTAGAGTG
>NW_013887918.1:0-279 GCF_000517525.1 Limulus polyphemus
TCCTTTTACAATTCTTCACAGAACCATACTGTTATATTGTTCCACTTACAATTGTTAACAGAACTATAAAGTTATATCTGTACACTTAATCTTCTTTGAACCAAACTGTTATATGTGTCACCTTACAATTGTTCACAGAACCATGCTGTTAAATCTGTAAACTTACAATTCTTCACAAAACCATACTGTTATATCGTTCCACTTACAATTGTTCACAGAACTATAAATTTATATCTGTACACATAAAATTCTTCACAAAACCCTATTGTTATATCTGCC
>NW_013887919.1:0-278 GCF_000517525.1 Limulus polyphemus
TCTTGTGTCTTCTTATTGAAAGTACACAGTATCGTTAAATCTTCTGTCTTTTTATTGATAGTACACAGTACTGTTAAATCGTGTGTCTTCTTATTGACATTACACAGTTTTTTAAATCTTGTTTCTTCTAATTGAAACTACACAGTATCGTTAAATCTTGTGTCTTCTTATTGACAGTACACAGTATCGTTAAATCTTGTGTCTTCTTATTGACAGTACACAGTATCGTTAAATCTTGTGTCTTCTTATTGAATGTACACAGTATCGTTAAATCCAGT
>NW_013887920.1:0-275 GCF_000517525.1 Limulus polyphemus
CTAAAAGGGGACCCAAGCATACGGGACACTCACCTTATGAACAGTTGCCTGAGAATGTGTCAGAGTTTGTGGAAGTGTTATTGGAAAGGATGGATGATATCCACCATCAAGTGCGTTCAAACTTGGAAATGTCTGCTGATTCGATGTAGTTAACTTATGATAAGAAATCTCCTGAAGTCAGCTTGCAACAGGAGACAAGATGTGGTTGTATAATCCCAGGAAGACCAAAGGGAAGTCTCCTAAGTTGTCTTCTCCATTGGGAAGGCCCATATGAC
>NW_013887921.1:0-277 GCF_000517525.1 Limulus polyphemus
ACACACAGTCCATTAGAGACATGATGTATTATATTGTATACACATAATCCATTACAGCCATGATGTATTATATTTTATACACATAGTCCATTGCAGCCATAATGTATTATATTTTATACACAGTACATTACAGCCATGATGTATTATATTTTATACACATAGTCCATTACGGCCATGATTTATTATATTTTACACACACTAAACAGCTGCATGGTTTGTCTCTACTACTGTGTGTGTCCTTTACATGTATTTTAAGTTACAGTTACATAAATTTGTT
>NW_013887922.1:0-278 GCF_000517525.1 Limulus polyphemus
GACGTGAAACGAAAGAAGGATCGAAGAAAAAATCATGAGAATGACACTAGAAGATAAACACAATTTCAATTAAAGCCGCTATTCGTAGTTTCTTACATAAATGCACAGATATACAGACAATAAACGACAGACTCTTAAATTACTCAAATAACACAGGCCTGCGAATATAAACTTCATAAAAATTGTTTGGGTTTTAATAAGGGATTTTCCATAATTTAGCTACGCAGATTTCGAAAATAATGTTCATTTTTTTTCTATCACTTAAGGTTTTTTTTTGT
>NW_013887923.1:0-278 GCF_000517525.1 Limulus polyphemus
AGAAATGTTGTGTGTTGTATATTCTGATCACCTGTTATATTTCTGGGTTAGAAATGTTGTGTGTTGTATATTCTGATCACCTGTTATATTTCTGGGTTAGAAATGTTGTGTATTGTATATTTTGATCACCTGGTACATTTTGGGTACATAATATTGTGTATTGTATATTATGATCAACTGTTATATTTTTGGGTACATAATGTTGTGAATTGTATATTCTGATCATCTGCTACATATCTGGGTAGATAGTGTTATGTATTGTATATTCTGATCACCTA
>NW_013887924.1:0-279 GCF_000517525.1 Limulus polyphemus
ACAGTATCGTTAAATCTTGTGTCTTCTTATTGACAGGACACATTATTGTTAAATATTGTGTCTTCTTATTGACAGTACACAGTATCGTTAAATCTTGTGTCTTCTTATTGACAGTACACAGTATCGTTAAATCTTGTGTCTTCTTATTGACAGTACACAGTATCGTTAAATTGTGTCTTCTTATTGACAGGACACAGTATCGTTAAATCTTGTGTCTTCTTATTGACAGTACACATTATCGTTGAATATTGTGTCTTCTTATTGACAGTACAGAGTATC
>NW_013887925.1:0-353 GCF_000517525.1 Limulus polyphemus
TACCTTCAGTACATTTTCTTCAACACTACACTGCTGACTATAACCGAAAAGGAAATATTGCCAGCAACTTAAAATAAAACACAAGTCTGTAGGAAATAAAATATTCTCCCAAAGATGTCAGAAAAAAGGAACTGTTATAAAAGTGGAAAACACGACATTACTACTGGAACTATGAGGAATCTCATCGAACTCATCAGACTCATGGATTCTCATCGGACATTAGTATTCTTAAGAAAATATATAAATTCATCGTGGAGAGCTCAGCGTGTGTGGCAAAGGGCCAAAGCTAGCTAGCTTCCCAGCGAATCGTATCTACATCAACTCGTAATTAACTCGCTCATCGTAAACCCTCG
>NW_013887926.1:0-278 GCF_000517525.1 Limulus polyphemus
GTTCTCTTCCAACAACAAACACCATTTGGACATATGCTGCTCTCATCCAACAACAACAAACATCCATTTGGACATATGCTGCTCTCATCCAACAACAACAAACATCCATTTGGACATATGCTGCTCTCATCCAACAACAACAAACATTTATTTGGACATATGCTGCTCTCATCCAACAACAACAAACACCCATTTGGACATATGCTGCTCTCATCCAACAACAGCAAACACCCATTTGGACATATACTGTTGTCTTCCAACAACAACGACAACAACAA
>NW_013887927.1:0-278 GCF_000517525.1 Limulus polyphemus
TTCTCCATCTATTGAGAGATAACTGAACTTCCAAGTATTTTTCCTTATTATTTGTTTCTCCATTTATTGAGAGATAACTGAACTTCCAAGCATTTTTCTTAATTTTTTCTCCATCTATTGAGAGATAATTAAACTTCCAAGTATTTTTTCTCCATCTATTGAGAGATAACTGAACTTCCAAGTATTTTTCCTTATTATTTGTTTCTCCATCTATTGAGAGATAACTGAACTTCGAAGTATTTCTTTCTTAATTTTTCCTAAAATAGACAACACAGTCC
>NW_013887928.1:0-279 GCF_000517525.1 Limulus polyphemus
ACAAGAGAGTAAGCTGAGAATAACACCCAAAGAAATGAATACGACTAGAAAAATGATTAAAATAGTAATTAACGTAAAGAAAATGGAAGAGATATAAAAATTTCAAAAATTAAAAAAGTATAGAAACTTTTCAAAACGACTTGCAAAATGAACCAACAGTAAGTTAGATGTAGGAAACACACAAAAACGACAAATAACTCAACAGAACGAAACACATGCGATTCAAAATTTGAAAATGAAATGTACTTCTGACAAAAACGTAGAACGCACGATTGTTTG
>NW_013887929.1:0-571 GCF_000517525.1 Limulus polyphemus
GTGAAACAGGTTATTTACCTCTGTTTCGTGCTACAAGGGTTGGTACTTTAGTGAACGGGTTAGTTACATCTGTTTAGTGCTTCAAGGGTTGGTTCTTTAGTGAACAGGTTAGTTACATTTGTTTATTGCTTCAAGGGTTGGTTCTTTAGTGAACAGGTTAGTTACATTTGTTTATTGCTTCAAGGGTTGGTTCTTTAGTAAACAGGTTAGTTACATTTGCTTATTGCTTCAAGGGTTGGTTCTTTAGTGAACAGATTAGTTACATCTGTTTAGTGATTACTAAAGAACCAACCCTTGCCTTTGAATCACTAAACAGATGTAACTAACCTGTTCCTAGTTCGTTAGTGAACAGTTATTTACCTCTGTTTAGTGCTACAAGGGTTGGTTCTTTAGTGAACAGGTTAGTTACATTTGTTTAGTGCTTAAAGGGTTGGTTCTTTAGTGAACAGGTTAGTTACATCTGTTTAGTGCTTCAAGGGTTGGTTCTTTAGTGAACAGGTTAGTTACATCTGTTTAGTGTTTGAAGGGTTGGTTCTTTAGTGAACAGGTTAGGTACATCTGTTTAGTGCTT
>NW_013887930.1:0-278 GCF_000517525.1 Limulus polyphemus
ACTAACTGCTTCTAGTGAAACACGTAGCTGGCTATACATCCTTAACAGTTATTATGTTTCTTACAAGCATATTACTAAAACTAACTGCTTCTAGTGAAACACGAAACTGGCTATACATCCTTAACAATTATTATGTTTCTTACAAGCATATTACTAGAACTAACTGCTTCTAGTGAAACACGTAGCTGGCTATACATCCTTAACAGTTATTATGATTTTACAAGAATATTACTAGAACTAACTGCTTCTAGTGAAACACGTAGTTACATCCTTAACAG
>NW_013887931.1:0-507 GCF_000517525.1 Limulus polyphemus
TTAACTTTCTTCAAGTTAAGTAATAACATACAATTAACTTTCTTCAAGTTAACTAATAACATGCAAGTAACTTTCTTTGAGTTAACTAATAACATACAATTAACTTTCTTCAAAATAACTAATAACATACAATTAACTTTATTCAAGTTAACTAATACCATACAATTAACTTTCTTCAAGTTAACTAATAACATAAAATTCACTTTCTTCAAATTAACAAATAACATACATTTAACTTTTTTGAAGTTAACTAATAACATGCAATTAACTTTCTTCAAAACATACATCTAACTTTCTTCAAGTTAAATCCTAAGAAAGTTAATTGTATATTATTAGTATGTTATTAGTTAAATTAACTTTCTTCAAGTTAACTAATGACATACAATTAACTTTCTTCAAGTTAACTAATAACATACAATTCACTTTCTTCAAATTAACAAATAACATACATTTAACTTTTTTGAAGTTAACTAATAACATGCAATTAACTTTTTTCAAGTTAACTAC
>NW_013887932.1:0-278 GCF_000517525.1 Limulus polyphemus
CTTTGCGCGAAATTCACTAAAAACAAACATCTGAATTTATCGTTAATATTTTGTTTTGCATTTTAACATATTTAGCCCGAAATGTTGCCGTGTATTTAAAATCGCCTTGATTTTGGAATAAAATTAATTAGCAGTAATAAATTACTAAACATAATACGTTCATTATAACAATACCTGACGGTGGAATGAGGATCGATCTTAGTAGGAATTGCTGTTCTATGTAAGGTTACCTAATTCTCTCTAAATGCTGTTTTCTGTAAGGTTACCTAATTCTTTCC
>NW_013887933.1:0-781 GCF_000517525.1 Limulus polyphemus
TTCCATTTTCCAAAAAATTCATATTTCACAAAACCAAAGGCTATAGCCCTATGTTTTTCTCAAATTTGAAAAAATTGTTTTTCTTCATATTTGAATACAAAGATGCTCTTTATGTAAGACTTTCAAAATAGAGATGCTTTCATTAAAATTCCCAATAGTTATTTCATAATCTCTTATCAAAATTTCGTTAGTGTCGATTTCAATGTTGTTGTTTTTTGTCTTCAATTATATTATAAACAAAGAAGAGCTTTATGGTTTTGTTTGAATGATAATATTTCCAACATATAAAAGGCCATGACGTCTTCTTATCAAATAAACTCCACCTTTGGATTGTTTTTACTCTGGGTTAGCGAAAGTTCAATTTTTTTTAGCCTTCGGAATTTCAATAAAAGTATCTCTATTTCGAAAGTCTTAAATCAAGGGCATCTTTGTATTGAAATATGAAGAAAAACAATTTTTTTCAAAATTTGGGAAAAAACATGGGCTATAGCCTTTAGTTTTTGGTGAAAATGTGAATTTTTTTGGAAAATGGAAAAAAGGTTTTTTTGACGCAAAATTAATAGAAAAATATCCTATAGTGCTTATTTCGTCGGAATCTAGAAAATTGAGACATTATAGCATTGACGAAAAATATTATATCACTATAAAAAAGTTATTTCATAATCTGTTATCAAAATTTCAGATAGTGTCGATTTCAATGTTGTTATTTTTTTGTTTTCAATTATTTTATAAACAAAGAAGAGCTTTAAGATTATTATTATTCAAACAAAACTCCAACATA
>NW_013887934.1:0-278 GCF_000517525.1 Limulus polyphemus
GTTCTAGATAAAACCTCGCCAAACTGTTAATTTTGTATTTTATAAAAAGAATGTAGTTCTAGATAAAACCTCGCCAAACTGTTAATTTTGTATTTTATAAAAATAAAGTAGTTCTAGATAAAACCTCGCCAAACTGTTAATTTTGTATTTTATAAAAATAAAGTAGTTCTAGATAAAACCTCGCCAAACTGTTAATTTTGTATTTTATAAAGTAGTTCTAGATAAAACCTCGCCAATCTGTTAATTTTGTATTTTATAAAAATAAAGTAGTTCTAGAT
>NW_013887935.1:0-276 GCF_000517525.1 Limulus polyphemus
TATTGGTAAATAATAATCAATTCAGAAACCTCTGGTAACATGAAATCGAGAAACAATCGGTAACAAAAAGCTTCAGTGCAGTACACATACGATTTCAAGAAGCCATAAAAAGAGTAACATAAAACGACCACAAAAATCGTAAAACTAAAACTAATAATCTAGAATTTTGTAAGTAAACGCGCAAAATTGCGGCGAACGTTAATAAAAAAATTCAAAAAGATTCATGTAAATGGTACTAAGTACTGGTACAAAACGCAAAACCTTCAATAACTCCCT
>NW_013887936.1:0-278 GCF_000517525.1 Limulus polyphemus
AGTTGTATTAGTAAAACACGGACGTTTCAGATGTTGGTTAACGGATACCAATTGTAGACAGTCCAACAGGAGTTGTATTAGTAAAACACGGACGTTTCAGATGTTGGTTAACGGATACCAATTGTAGACAGTCCAACAGAAGTTGTGTTAGTAAAATACGGACGTTTCAGATGTTGGTTAACGAATACCAATTGTAGACAGTCCAATATGAGTTGTATTAGTAAAACACGGACGTTTCAGATGTTGGTTTACGGATACCAATTGTAGACAGTCCAACA
>NW_013887937.1:0-275 GCF_000517525.1 Limulus polyphemus
CTTCTTATTGAAAGTACTCAGTATCGTTAAATCTTGTGTATTCTTATTGACAGTACACAGTATCGTTAAATCTTGTGTCTTCTTATTGACAGTACACACTATTTTTAAATCTTGGGTCTTTTTATTGACAGTACTGAGTATCGTTAAATCTTGTGCTTTTTTGACAATACACAGTATCGTTAAATCTTGTGTCTTCTTATTGACGGGACACATTATTGTTAAATATTGTGTCTTGTTATTGACAGTACACATTATCGTTGAATATTGTGTCTTCT
>NW_013887938.1:0-277 GCF_000517525.1 Limulus polyphemus
AAAAAACAGAACACAAAACTGCAACTCCACATCTACTACAAGTCTACCACAACGTCGGACCTTATCATGAAAAACAGCCCTGCTAAAAAGACAACAGATCTACAGCAAGTGAACGTCATTTACGAGTACAAGTGTAATAAAGGAGACTGCGAGCTCCTGGCAAACGCCTCCTACATCGGAATGACTACCACAACCCTGTCAAGATGCCTAACAATGCACTTACAAAATGGAGCCATCAAAGAACACTGTGCCCGCATCCACAACCAAAAACTCGCAC
>NW_013887939.1:0-278 GCF_000517525.1 Limulus polyphemus
TAACAACACTTACTTTACTAGACTAACTAAACACTGTTAACAACACTTACTTTACTAGACTAACTGAATACTGTGTTAACAACACTTACTTCACTAGACTAACTAAATACTGTTAACAACACTTACTTTACTAGACTAACTAAACACTGTTAACAACACTTACTTTACTAGACTAACTGAATACTGTGTTAACAACACTTACTTTACTAGACTAACTGAATACTGTGTCAACAACACTTACTTTACTAGACTAACTAAATACTGTGTCAACAACATTT
>NW_013887940.1:0-278 GCF_000517525.1 Limulus polyphemus
CTTCTTTCTAGTCTGGACCTTCCTTGATATCTTATCGAGGGTTCACTATGACCGAGTTGATATAGTTACAATTCACTTAGTAGGGAGCCAGTTAGCCCTGTAGTTCTCGCTGATCACACGCCGATTACAGGTCGAGTTTCACCGATAACATTAGGTAATGTTTTCGTAAAAGTACTAAAGTCTGATGTGAATCCACTAAAGTTAAATGATTTGTAATTTTCGAAATTTTTAAAGGTTCCTGTTCAAATATCTGAAGTTTTCCGATTGATGAGCGTTTT
>NW_013887941.1:0-278 GCF_000517525.1 Limulus polyphemus
CCTGGTTCAACTTCACCACCATCAACTCCTTCAGTTACTTTGACTTCAGCTTGATGACACCTAGTTAGCTCTCTTTTGCAGCAATGTCTGCAGTCATTTTTGCAGGGTCTTCCGCTCAGTCCATCGACATTTCCATGAGATTTTCCTTCTCTATATTCAATAGTATAATTATACTGGATTATTTTTCTGATCCAACATGCCAGTTGTTCTTAACCAGCATGGTCTGTCCTGATGGTAAACTTGGCAACATAGAGGTAAGGATGGAAATATGTCATACT
>NW_013887942.1:0-277 GCF_000517525.1 Limulus polyphemus
TTTGATAAATCATATTACAAAAGCTCTATCATATTTGATAAATCTTATTAACAAAAGCTCTATCATACTTGATAAATCATATTAACAAAAGCTCTATCATACTTGTTAAATCATATTAACAAAAGCTCTATCATACTTGATAAATCATATTAACAAAAGCTCTATCATATTTGATAAATCTTATTAACAAAAGCTCTATCATACTTGATAAATCATATTAACAAAAGCTCTATCATACTTGTTAAATCATATTAACAAAAGCTCTATCATACTTGAT
>NW_013887943.1:0-278 GCF_000517525.1 Limulus polyphemus
AAGTAGGTGAATTGAGCCAATTATCTTAAAAAGTAGGTGAAAAGAGCCAATTGTTTTAACAAGTAGGTGAATACAGCCAATTGTTTTAACAAGTAGATGAATAGAGCCAATTATTTTAACAAGTAGGTGAATAGAGCCAATTGTTTTAACAAGTAGGTGAATATAGCCAATTGTGTTAACAAGTAGGTGAATTGAGCCAATTATCTTAAAAAGTAGATGAATAGAGCCAATTGTTTTAACAAGTAGGTAAATACAGCCAATTGTTTTAACAAGTAGGT